>NC_056728.1:1436464234-1436636734 GCF_019279795.1 Protopterus annectens | reverse complement strand
TTTAGAGTTAAACATAGTGCAAGGTCTTTTAAATCAATGGCTAGTCCAGGATGTTTCAGGTCCTTCCAAACTGTAGTAAAAACAGGATCACAACCAAAGGTGAAGTCAGATGCAACAGATCAAAGGGGAATATCATGTAAGAGCCAAGGTGGTACAATCATGAAACATCGGTAAAAGGGAAAATAATTTATTTAATACACTAAGCACTTTTGTCACTTTAATGCAATGAGACTTCTTCAGAGTAAGAAAATTCACAATCAATTCAACATATATATGCACTTCCTCAGGGAAATGCCCCCAATAATTCAATTAATCACCAATGTTCCACTTAATTAAAAAAATATACTAATATTCTCTTGGAAATAAAATCAATAAAACAATATGTTATATACATAATAGTTTAAAAACAAATTTAGAGCACTATGTATAAAGAAAAAGACATTATTTTACATATAACTTATATTCAAACAAATATATCTACAATCTACCACTGTGTTAATAATTTAATAATTTACTAATCTAATCGTTTAATAGTTTAATGTCTTCATTTTTAACAAACAGGAGAGAGATATGGGCTCATTTAATCCATTAGTACCCATGACATTGGTCTTAAGTTGCCATTCAAATTCCTTATATTCAAGTTTCACCTTCCAGGGTCCTCCCCTGTGGTCTTGATCAAATACTTCAGTAATAAAAAAAAAATCATGTCCTTCATGTTTTGGATATGTTTCTATAGGGCATTTCTGGGATCTTGTTTTTTTAATATCTGTTATGTGCTCAAAGATCCCGTCTCTCAGGGCTCTCTCTGTTTTACCAATGTAAAAGGAGGTGCATTTCTTACTAAAGCAATATAAACAACTTTCCTGGTGTCAAAATTACATCTTCTTGGACATTTTATTTTACCAAACCCCTTAACCAAAACAAAGTTCCCTTCCATAATAAAGGAGAAGGCACGTCAAATAAAGACTGATTCAATTTCCATTATTCAGGGCAATCAGAATAACATGCAGAAACTTTGGCTATATTTAGCAGCACTGTTATTACTAACCAGCATCCCAGCATTTCTACAGACTGCTATTGTTTCTCAGCATTGTTAGTGAACACAGTATTCGGATATTGTGAACATCTAATAAAACCTTATTAAATGAACTACAGCATTTGGAAAATTAATTCTGAAAAATACACAAGACTTGGTCCATAAAGAAGAGATTGGCATCTGTTCAGTACAAGCTTGGGTAATTAACAAATAAGATTTTTGTTCCAGTCTCATTTCAGTTGTTTCTACTTAATTCCAGTATACTACAGTCTCAATCAATTATTTTAATGGCAAACCAATATAAAAGGGGTAAAACTCTTAAAGGAAGTCCTAAAACTCCATAGCAACCTTGCATCAGCAGTCAGACTACGTGTGTTCTACAAAAAATCTACAGAATAGCAGTTTCATTCAACTACATGTGTTCTACAGAGCAAACTACAAAACAGCAGTGTTTTTATTCCAAGCAACCTTATCAGCACTACACGTACCTGTGTTCATTCAAAACACTACTTCAGAACTTCAGCAGACACAGCTGTACAGAGTAACCTATTCACGTACAGTTTTAGTGCAGCAGTCAGCTTACCTTCAAGGTTTCATTAACAGTTTACAGTGACACGTTTTCCAGTCTATCAGTAACTACTACAGCAAATGTTTCATAACAGACTTTTCAGCAGCACTTTAGTGTATTTCCATACCTAAAGACTGTGAACTCTGTACAGAATAAGCCAGAAATGACAGCACTACGTTTACTCCTTACAGAGCAGAGCTTTCGGTAAGACACCATTAATAAACTTCATACAGAAAACAGCCAGAGCATACGACCTTTATATCCAGTAATTGCAACTGTTAGATAAACTACATAGCACCAGCATTTACTTCAGGCTAGACTGTCTGTATTGTAGCTTTCTTTATAAAATTCTGGATATTTAATCTTTTCCGTATGTCAGGTTGAACTAACTGACTTCCCTAACTGTATCTGAAGTATATTTTAATAATACCAAAATTCTGTAATGCTTTCCACATCTCCTTAGCCTTGGTTCTCAGGCCTTCTCTTGTTTTGCAGTATTGCAAGTGCCTAGCTGTCCCATTACCTAACATTTCCTTGATTCTTCCTTCGAGAAAGAAAGCAGAAAAAGAACAGGCTGTAGCCTTCCCTTGGAAACTGTTATTTCTCATGCTTGACCAGCAAGGTTATTCTTTTCTTCTGCTTAACTGTCTTTTTTTAAAATGTATGCATAAATAAAACACAATTTTGGCATTACATTTCTAAGCCTATTTTACCTTTTAGTCTGCATAATGGCTAATAACTACTTTAAAATGGAAGTCCCTATTCTAACACCCCTGAACTATCTCAGTAGCATTCAGCATGGTGGGGTAGCCAGACCTACACAGTGCTGCATAGTATATTTATGTTTACATGCCCCTGTAATTTCATAAAGCACCCCTCCCCCATATTACTGCTAGTTTAAAATATCACATATACATTAGATATACATGTTATTTAAAACAACCCAGCTCAGCTGGTACCAAGTTCAGCTAACCCAATGGTGACCTTCCTTTACTCTTGTTTGTATAGGTACAATAAAATTGTCATGTAGCTGTATTATAGCATCTCTAAATCATTTCATCAAGGTTTATTTTACAGGAGTAATTGGAAGAAAGGGAGATGGGCCAAAACAAACAGTTACATCTTAGAGGATGAAGGTTTGGCTACAAAGACGAGTGGAAGAACACAGATCTAAACAGAGATGTATAACAATAGAACAAATAGGCATATTGGGAAGTTGCAGAAGAGGTGAAACTTCTGAGCATAGTTGCATGGAGCAGTATGGGCTGGAAGATACTGAAAGGGATAAGTGGAAACAGGAAGAAGACGTAAATGACAACTACTCTAAAATGTCAAATGGTTATCATACAACACATTTCCTTTTGACTATCTCATGTAAAGAAAACATGACCTAAATATTACTCCCTAATCTCTGACCTACATTTGCTCCTACAGTTTTTAAGTTCACCATATTGGATTTGTGTGAAATCTGATGTTATTTCTTCTGTAAAGATAGAGACATCCTTCAATAAGAGAAGCGCACTCAAATCACCTCTTTTTATTAGTGACAATTTTTATTTTATTTATCAAAGCTACCTTCAGGTCTAATTCTTTATCTTTTATATTTGTCTTTTTTCATCTGAAGAGATCTAAGAAAGACAGTATAGGAATACTGAATTTCCTGTTCAATATTTTTACTTCCCAGGGGAAAATAACCCAGTTAGGTACAAAGCATTTCACTTATTTGCACATTTTGCTCCAAGTGTAAAAGCACTGAATACCTTGTTGATGGTGCCACATTCTTAACCTGTGCTTGTATGTGCATCAATTTGTCTTGTGTTCAGGTGTCTGAGTTGTTGTTGTTGTGTCTTTCGGCTTTTCCCGGTTAGGGGTTGCCACAGTGGAACTCCGGTCCGCTAATGATTGGTAGTTGATTTTACATGCTGAGTTACCAGCCCTGATGCACATACTTCAACGAAGGTACACCCATTCACACATGTCTTCATGCAAAAGAGTGACACTCTAGCTGAGAATCGAACCGGACAGTGTCTTACTCTGAGGCAACGCTACCGAAGCACCACCACCGCGGATCGGATTTTGCTAAATAGATGTGTTTTTCCCATGCTTGTCAGGATACCCACTAGTCCTAACAAATCCTGTTTCATACCCATTACTAAAAGTTTCCTCTGATTCTTCAGTCTGATATGATCAATGACAACATACCAATTATTCTTCACCTTTTCAGCCTAGTTGAACTGTCCCTAATTTTGATCCTACTACTTAATGGTGTTACTCCTATTATACTTAACGGTGTTACTCCTATTATACTTAATGGTGTTACTCCTATTGTACTTAATGATGTTACTCTTATTGGCAGTTTATTTTGTCTCTTAAGTTGCAGTGATGTGGACTGAGACCTTTATATGCAGTTCTTAATGGAGAGAGAAAATACACATTGCTCATGGGCCAGTCAGTGAAATAATCCCTGAATTATCCTCCCTGATTAAATAAACTTATTTTATTTGTTCATCAGCTTTGTAGTATATGGGCACTATAATCCTATCTTATAATCTTGATATAATATTCTGGAGTTTAAAATTAATATAAAGTCTACATGTCTTGAATGACTTAGCAGCTTCTATAAGTAATCAACATTTCAGTAGAAAACAAGTGCCCTAGTTTTAGAGACTCTTTATTTCTTTGCTTCTTTGCCTATCAGTTCAGTTTGTTGGGATGACCTGGGATTCAGAAAGGCTTAGCATGATGTGTAGCCATAGACCTGAAGTTTTCTGCATCTCACTAAGCTTTTCTGATTCAGAGATTGCTCAACCTGTGAGGTGTACCCCTCATGGAGGTTATAGGAAGGATAGCAGCCTTGAGGGCAAAGCTGCAGCTAATGTGTCAGTCTAGGGGACTGGCTAATGACAATTGGCCATGTGCTGTCCTGCTGTCCTCATTAAATATCCATGGTTCCTGATGTGTGTGTGTGTGTGTGTGTGTGTGTGTGTGTGTGTGTGTGTGTGTGTGTGTGTGTGTGTGTGTGTGTGTGTGTGTGTGTGTGTGTGTGTGTGTGTGTGTGTGTGTGTGTGTGTGTGTGTGTGTGTGTGTGTGTGTGTGCTGCAAAGGGTACACCCCCACATACACAAACAAGCAAACAAATTAGTACATAGAAAAGCAAATAAATAAATGTCTCAGATGCTTAAGCATGAACAACTTTTATAATAAAAAAATCAGTAAAAAATAATTCAAACAACAATTATTTAAATCACCATTGGTATATCAGTTAAATAACCGATTGCTAAAGATGTCACTTTGTTACAAGTGCAGGAAAATATTTGGAAAGTGTGACTTAAAATCCACATGCTGAGGTTTACAGCATGCTATTCCAGAACACTAGCATTATATGAGAGGGATAGTTGTATACTGTGGAGATCTAGAGGCATAACCCAGCTACAGTGTCATTCAGTAATACAGAACAATGGTGCAGCAGATTCAGTTTGGTACTTCCAGAGTGAGAAGCTTAACCAGATCACTCTATGATATAATGGTGGGAATTAGGATTTGGAGAAGAAACTAAAGATGCTATCTGTGAGAAAACATACCAAGAAATAGTAATTCGCTACTGAATTCATTTACACCATAGGAAATGATATAAGAAACAGACTGTGCAAGTCTAGTCACTGGAAATGTTTAAAACATTTTGATAGATGCTCACTGAAAATGGAGTAATGAAGGCCTTGAATTATACTACTTTGTAAGCATACATGGAAAATATGATACAAAGTTGTAGCATGTACAACATTCCAGAAATGTTACTGTCTGATAATAGAATTCACCATGTTTTTAAGGAAAGGATAAAGACAATGGAAGCCAAAACAATAAAAATAACACTGTCATGATTGCTGTTCAGTTACAAAATTACTTTTCATATGATGACATGTTACACAAACACTTAAGAGCAGAAGACAAGAGATTTGTGTTTGACTTGCTTTTTAACACATACCTGATTTTACATGAAACAAAAGTACTGAGTGTGAATGCATACAATAAATGTTTTGCTTTTCAATAGTCAGTCCCTACTGGTAGGGTAATCAGTATTACTATTACTGTTTGCACAAGAGTGTCCCTTTCAGAATGGCTTTCTGTGGGAAGCTGCTTGACATTGTTTTGGTCTGAAATTTCTGTTGCTTATCTGCTTGTTTTCAGCCAGAAGCTTTTGCTTTAGCAAGGGCAGCTGGATAGGTAGTTGATTGGTCCCTTCTTTGTAATGCTATTTTCTGTTTTGTTGTTTAGAGGCCTTTACTATGTCTAGCTAAGAGTTGTCCAGCTTTGCTAATGCTGTTTTCTAATGTTACTAGACTGTGCCCAACACTGATTACTTCAAAAAGCCCCTGGTGGGTGTCCATATTGTTTCTAGCAGATGTTCTGTTTTTCTTGCTTGCTGAAATATTGCACTGATGAAACCACAGTTATTATTGCTGACCACTATCTTATAGGTTCATAGGTTCATAGGTAGGTGCTAGGCTATTGGCCCAAGGGCCTACATAAGCCTCGTCAGCAAGGTTCCATAGCTTACGCCATCCAAGAAAGTTATTTTCCTGTGCCACTGTCGAGCAGAGACACAGAAGTGATCCCAGGGGTGTATTTCCTATTTCCCATCCACTCATCAAGATTTTTCTTGAAGAGTGCTAATGAAGAAATTTGCTTGACATAGATGGGTAGCTTGTTCCAGAGTATAGGAAGTCTCTGAAACAGGAATTTATCCCTACAGCATGTCCTGTTTATTGTGGTGACAAGGTTTAGGTTCGTAGAGCATGTAGCTCAGAGGGATTGGGATTTCTTTACGTGTAGCATGTCCAACAGCTCTGGGTCTGACATAGCTTTATATGTTAGGCAGAGACCACCTTGGAGTAGGAGATATGCTATGGAGTAAAGCTGGAGCTTTTTGAGGCAGTCAGTGTAGGGCATTTGTTTGAGGCCAGTAATCCTCTTTGTGAGGTACTTCTGTGGCCTTTCCAGCTGCTGCAGATGTCTTGTGAGGTACATTCCAAAAGGGGCGTTGTACTCTATACTGGGTCTAATGAGTGATGAGTAGAGGGGAACAATGACCTCTTTTTTCCTGGATGAGAACCCTTTTATGATGAGGTGTGCCACGTAGAAGGACTTCCTGACTACTGTGGCGATGTTACTATCAAAGGAGAGACTACTGTCCACCTGGGTCCCAAGGTCTCTTATCACACATTCGGTGTTAAGTAGATTGCTGCCTATGTGGTAGTTCATGGATACAGAGTTTTTACCAAAGGGGATGACACTGCACTTTTTGCCATTGAGCTTGAGGCCATGGCTCTGACACCAGGCATCTGTCTCAGTGAGTCCCTTCTGTAGGATGTCCACATCATTTGGGGACTTGACTATGGCTCCTAGTTTGCAGTCATCTGCGAACTTCATTAGCCAGAGGACTTCTGTGTTAGGCTGTACTTCAGAGAAGTAGATACCAAACAGGAGAGGTCCCAGGACGGAACCCTGTGGTACTCCACTTGCCACTGCTTTGAGGTCAGATTTGGAGTCTGCAACTTTTACAGTGTGGGTTCTGTCAGTGAGCCAGTTGGCAACCCATCTTGTGACATAGGGATTTATACCTAGTTTAGTGAGTTTAGCTATAATTCCAGAATGGGGGATGGTGTTGAAAGCCTTGGCGAGGTAAAGATAGGCTGTGTGAACCACCTTACCCTCATCCACGGCTTTGGTGACTGCCTCAAAGAAGTCGATCAGGTTCAGGAGGCATGATCTGCCTTTCACAAACCTGAACTGGGTGGGATCCAGAGTTTGGAGGTTACAAATGTCTTTGTTTATGAGTTCCATGATGATACATTCCATGGCCTTGCAGACCAGGCTCGTCAGGCTAATAGGTCAATAGTTCCCGGGATCAGTGGTGGCTCCCCCCTTTGTGGAGTGGGATAACTGTTGCTGTGTGCCATTCAGTGGAAACAAAGTCTGATGTGAGGCTATTATTGAACATGGTGCTTAAGTGGGGAGCCAGTTCGTTCTGAAGTTCGTGTAGAACACAGCCTGGGATGTTGTCCGGTCCCATGAATGCTGTGTTTTTGGCTTTAGAAAGTGCACCTTTTACCTGCGTAGCTGTGATTACAGGGACTCTGCATTCTTCTTGTATAGATATGGGCACTTTAGGGGGTGAGGGGGGGGGTAAAGTTAGCACTGAACCTATCTGCCAAGATGTTGGCAATATCAGTTGGTTTTGTAATTTTCGTTCCTTTGTGCTGTAACTCAGAGCAGATCTGGGTGTTGCCATCTAGATTCTTGACATAGCTCTAGAATGCTTTGTGGTTGTCCTTGGATTTAGTGGTGATTTTGTTTTCGTAGCTAGCTTTGGAGGATCTTATAAGGGATCTCAGCTTCTTACTGAGGCTGACCAGGGAGCTCCTCCACTCATGGGATTTTACTCTCTTTTGCAACAGTTTCTTCCTTCTGTTGTACAGTTGGTTTATGGCAGGGGACCACCAGACTGGCTTCATTTTTTGGAGGATAGCATCTTGGTTTTGTTTGGGATAGCACGATCCATGCACTTGTGTAAGTGCTTATAGAGTGCATCTGTGTAGGATTCAGCAGTTGTAACTGTATTGTCCATCTGCATGGGTGTCATGAAGTTCACCACTTCTGTCTTAAGAAGCATGGTTGGCTTTGGAGAAATTCTTTACTGTGGTTTCCGTAATGGGGGATGGGGGCGGGATGTGGATATCAAGGGTGATAAGCTTATGGTCAGATCGGACCAACGAGGAGTTGACTTCGGGTGTGGAACACCGGTCACTCATGTTGGTAATGACTAGGTCTAGGATATTGTTGCCCCTGGTGGGGCTGTGGATAAGTTGATCTAGGGCATTGGAGTTTATGAATTCCAGAAAGCGTTGAGCTAAGGAGTTGGTACATGAGTAGTTTTCCCAGTTAATGGTGGGGTAGTTGAAGTCACCCATTATTAGTGTGTTTGGTTGAACCCTAATATTTTCCAGTACATCAAGAAAAGAGGAGTGGGAATCCTGGGGCATGGTGGGGGATCTGTAACAAGCTGCAATTTGGATTGCAGTTTTGCCCAGAGTTAGTTGCACTTGGATAACCTTGGATGCATTATGCAGAGCAACTAGCCTGGAGGTGTGGATATCCTTAATGAATATGGACACACCTCCGCCTTTGTTGGCTGTTGTGCTGTATCAGCTAGATGTGTTTTACACTTACTAGAATCTCTTGTATTTGTGTCATCTACTACAGTGAGGTAATATGTTGCTTTATTTCAAAATATGTCATCTCACACATATCATTGTATACCTTATTTTGTGAAGGCTAACTTAGGCTTTGTTACACTGAAATGAATTTACATGTTATATTAACACAATGGATACTGAATAAAGCTATGATGGTTCTCTTATTCTGCCTTAAATAGATATAGCACCTTTATCACAAAAAGTAAGTAGAAAACAGCGAATACGGATGTCCTTAGATGGTCTAGTCGAATCTAATGCATAGTACACCAGCCTTGTCGACTTGCTGTACATACTGGAGTTTGCCTATTGCTTACCGCACACTGACTATGCTCTGTTACCTAACATATGTGCACATATTGAGTATTCAGAATGTCTATATCTTAAAAGAGCTACTCTATCTTTCCCCAAGAAATGAGCACCACTGTAAAACTATTAAGAAAACTGTCTAGCTGTCCAGCAACATGCTCGCATTCTGCTCTGCTCACAACTGTTTAAAATTCTCAATGATGAAACCTCCTTCCAGCAACTAAACTAATTTTACAGACACCTTCCAATAATCCTAGCAGCCATAACCACTCAGGCCGACTCCTTCAAACCCCCAAATCAAGGCTTCATTGCACAGACCACTCCTTTTCTAATCTTAGCCCAAAACTATATGGATCCCTCCTATTTAAAGATAATTCTCCTTATCCCAAATTTCACTTGAAACTTTTACTAAAAGTTTATCTCCAGTTTCTTGAAAAATGCAATTGACTTTTTTTAGGATACATAACCTAATTATGCCCATCCTCACCCTCACTGCTCTGATTCATTCTCCTTTCCTTCTTTCTAATATGTGTACAGGTACAGATAATATTTTCTAATTAATTGCCTTCTGAAAATTAACTAACACTATGTTTTTGTAAACATTGTATATATTTGTGCTTATAAAATATCTGTTTGTATTTTTTTACCCTCCTTGTCAAATTTTGTATTTTTTTTGTACATTCTGAGTTAAGATTGGATTAGGTCCATGAGATCAGTGCTGTACCAAGGTTAAGAAATGTTGATAAGATAAAATAAGAATCTTCTCTGCATGCAGCCATCATTTATTCCACATACAGTTCAGTCTGATAGGATCTGCTATGTCTTTTCATAGTTAAAGTCTTGAGCTAATGTTCCTGTTTTAGTTACACATTCACTAATTGATTCAGTAAGCTTTCTAATGTGAGACTGAAGTTCCTAATGTGAGATTAACAATTCATTTCTGCAGGATATCATTACGCTTACAATTAAAATGATTCTATAATTAGTTTACCCATTTCACATAAAGCGTGTCATTTGGGCAGAGTAGATATTAAGAGGTTTTCCATTTAACTGTAGGTTTCAGTCCCACAAGCCCAGATAAGTATTGGCTTTCTGTTTTGTCTGCATTTTTGTTGCCATTTACAACATAAATTATTCAGTCCTTCCACAACGATTCCAGAAACTGATTTTTAGATAAGCTGCAGTCTAAATATCCACAGATAATATTTTCTTCTTTCCTCTTCCATAGGTTGATACAAGTGTTTATTTCTTTAAATCTCATTACCAACAAAACTGAGTGTGCTGTACAATGGGCATAATAACAAAAAAGCTTAATTAATTTAACTATTTTAAGAAATTCAAACTTTAGTAAAAATTGCAATAGTTGTCTAAAGATATCCATGCTTTGTAACCAAGATGTTGCTTCTGCATGTAACCTGTCAGATGTGCCTGTATTAAGTTACAAGGGAGGGCCCAGAACCAAAGATATATCTCACAGTACAATACTTTTTACTGCACAGTAGAAAAGCTGGTTTTTGCACAGCAGCATGGCTTAAATAGTACTAATCAAATTTTGATTCAATGGCAACATGTACCTCTGACACACTATCAATATGTGAATAACATGCACCTTCCATTTGTGATTCCTGCCATGCAGCCTTGTATCTTGAGTTCTGTTGAGTTCTAAATTATCTTCTTCTGGCTTTTCCCAGTTAGGGGTTGCCACAGCAGATCACCTGTCCGCTCATGATTGGCAGTGGAGTTTTACAGTGTTGAGTTGCCAGCCCAGTGCCCAACCTTCCACAGAAGGCACATACTCATGCCTAAGGCCAATTTAGAGTGACAATCCACCTACAGCATGTCTTTGGGATGTGGAAAGAACCTGGCGCACCCAGAGGAAACCCACATGACCACAGGGAGGACATGCAGACTCTGCACAGAAGGCACCCCAGCCGAGGATCAAACCAGAGAACCTTTTGCTGTGAGGCAGCAACACTAACCGCTGCACCACTGTGGCCACCCTGTTGAGTTCTAAATTATCAAAAGTTCATTATTTCAATACAATTCCTGTTTTTGTTTTTTCTCACGATGATAGTTAGGTGCATCCATCTGATATTAACATTAAGTGGAATTACACCTGTCTATACCATTCCAGTAAAATCTCTGTTGCTGTCCTGTGGTTGGTCTATTGTATAGCATTTCCTAGTATTAAATCATATTTTGCAGACCAGTTTGGTTTCCATAAACCAGCAGATCATCACTGGGATGAAAACAATCATTTTGAATACAGACAACCATTAATAAGAATGGTAATACAAAGTAATTGAATGAAATTATGACCTAAAGCAGAAACAAAGCAGATGAAATACATATACTGAGGCTCAACATCACTATGTTTTAAATATAGCACCACTTGCATATCACTAGCTAACTAGAGGATACTGGTACTTTCTGTCAATACTTCCCAGTAGGTGTGCAGATATAACTGTAAACTAATCTGAGAAAGTAATGAGAAGCGCCTTTTTCTGTTTTTCAGAAACTGCTACCTCCTAAAGAAGAATTTGACCCCATATAAAGCATTACAGCTTACAAAACACAGTGCTAAAACTTTATATCATTATTGAAAAAAACATAACAAATTCAGTCAAAAAAATCTTGCCCACTTTCATGCACATTTATTGTTCCTTTCCTTTCTTTATGAACAGCAAGGACAGAGAAATTTAGTGATTTGCTGAACATAAGATAAGGAAGGAAATTCAGTGAAAGCAAAACAGTTCTCTTCTAGTAAGTAACCATTGCTATATCTATGTCAGCAGTCACATAATATTATAAACAAAAGTGTTAGCTAAAATGTGATACTTTCAGCTCAAATATGAGATCTGTAAAATGTCTCCTCTGGTAATTTGATGCTCAGAATTATATTGTGTATTTAAAACTGGCAGTAATACTATTTAATTTATTATTTAGTAGCTAAGATTCAGTTGCATTTGAGGATTATAAAAAGAAAAGCAAATTTAGCAAAATGTTAATTGTATCTAGATTAGTTGTTTAAAGCTTTTAATAAATTCATTGTTTGTTCTGGTAATATTTTCCACAATATATCTTCATTTACTTTTTTTTCTATAATGTTTCTTTGCTGTTGTTTTGTAGCTATAAGCACACCTCTCTGATAAGGCACAGGTGAGAAGGCTGCACTTATTGAACTAACTGCCATCGGGTTTTATTATATAAGGGCACCAACACACCCTTTGTATTCTTCTCTGCCATCTGCTGCACTTGCATTTATCTAGTAGTAGTACTAATGGAATGAGTCAAAGGATCAAAATAATATCCATTTGTAATGTTTATTCAGGAATGAGAGGGTAACCTTATTCCTCAAACAATTTAAGCCTGTGATAATTTCTTCAACTTTTTTATGTATTAAAATTACCACTGTTCAGTCTGCTGCATATTACCTCATCCTTGGCTTAATCTTGTAGGTGTCCACATTTTTGTATACATAGTACACAACAGCAAAACTACACTTGATTTTATGTCAAGGCATTAATCTACAAGGGGCCAAAGTGCCTTATTAACTCTGAAGAAGGGATCCGTGTCCAAAGGTTGTGTGCACTCTGTAGTTTTCAAAATTAATTTTCTTCAAGAAAATGTCAGGGCTTGAATGACCAGCTTACTCACTCACATCAGGCCAGAAGAAATGAAATGTCCCTGACAGACGCAATGTAATTTTCAAAACAATAGAGAAGAGGTGAACTTTTTTAAAGACTAGTTACTGGCATAGCTAATTATGTATGAGTTCTCAATATATTCTTTTCCTGGCCTCTGTGCTTGCTGATAATTGAGCAATCACCACTGCTCTATGGTTCCACAATAGCAAAGGTGAAAGCAATCTGGGGTTCAGCTGTCTTGCAGGCAGCCATATGGGGTGTTTATATTTTAGCTTTATCCCCACCACTTATGGATGATATTGTAACCTACTCTGGGTACTGTATGCCCTCCACCTGATGAGCATATTCCCACACACACAACATGCATCATGTAAGGGCTGTAATTACCAGCCTGGGATCATCAGCACCATTTCTATGCCCACCAGTTGCATAAAGATTTACACTTCCACAAGAGCAGGACAGCTAACCAAGACCACCCAAGATGGGTAACCTTTTGTAAACTGCTGACACCCTCCCTCCCTGCATGGTTGTTCCAGCACATAAGTTGCTATATGATTGTAGGAATCTGGATCATAGTCAGGGCCTTAATCTTCTTTGCTGCAGAGGTGGTTGAGCTGACTTTCTTTGACTGTTCTTGACTTATTTGCTCCAAAGTTGAAAAAGCAAATTTCATACAGGGGAAATATAAACTTTTCTATAAAGTTGTCTTTATTTGCATAAAATTAGTCTCTGTAGATACTTTGAGAAGGCAAGTAAACTCACAGACCTTCCACTGCCATAATTGCTTATATGCAAGAAAATATGTGCAATACATGTTTGAATATTGAAAAGAAGCTTTTAAAGTGTGCTTGCCATGGATTTCTGTTTTGCACTGAATTTCAATCGTGTTTGTGTTTCAAATGTTAAATATTTGCTTTATGTTGTACAAAGGAAGATTAATACTGTAGTCTTTCGTTTTACTTTTTCTACACAATTTTTCTTTAAGGGTGCATTCAACATAAGGTATCATGAAAAGATTCAGTCAGTGACTGAGCATCAAATTGAATCAGTGATCAAGATTTCTCCCTTCTACAGTTTAATCATGACCTATGGTGGAATGTGCATGTTCTCCCTGAATCTGTACTTGTTTTGTTTGGGTACAACATTTTCCTCTAACTTCCCCAAAACAGGATGTTTGATTGGCTGTTCTAAAATATGCATATACATTTCATTTACTCTTTCCCTCTTGGCCCGAGTTGTTATTGAAGGAGGTCTGGTCTAGGATGCCAGGTTCATTTTGCAGATTAATAAATTAAATTGGGATGCAGTAGTGGGGAACTCTTATCAAAATAAGTTGCTTCCTTAGGAAGTAAATTACTTACTCATGTTGTGGTTTCAGCTCTATTCATAATGCAGGTTAATTTTTGGAGTAAGATGTTTCATCTGCAAGGTCTAGCTGACAATGTCTTACCTTACTGGTATACTTAACATTGAAAAATTATAACTTAAAGACACTAACCTGAGTTGTGATGTACTGTGGGTCAAGAACTTTATAATGTCACAACATGGATCTTATCATATGACCTGAATATGCATTTCTGGAAAGGAAAATGCAGATGTGCAAAGCAATACCTTCCTGAATTAAAACAGAGGCTGATTTGCATAATGAAAATTGAGGGTAGTTTGTTTGAGATGTTTACATAATTATTTAAAATGCTGGAAGGTGTCCTTGGAAATTACTTTGATGTTCTTTGTGTTTCACTGTTGCAGTCATTACATTTGGGTTATCTGCTTGCAGGTAGCCCTCAGTCAGCCTGATTAACAAAGTCTTGGGACCTGCATCGGTTGCTGTCCCTTTTTCCATGACGTCAGGTCGTCAGGGGTATAAAACATGCAGCTGATGCCATTACATCAGTCTTTCTTGCTGTGTGATGCCCGAAGCAGAAGCAGTTCGCAAGTACCAGTTAGCCGACTCCTGAAATTTTCTTTTTCGAATTTCAGAACCGAAGTCTTCAACTAAAGCTAAGTACCCCATTGGGGAAACTTTTTCTTGCTCCTTACCGATGTCAGTAAAAGTTAATAATTGCATTACTTGTGGAAAGCAAATACCTCATAAAGATTTTCATTCATACTGTATTCCTTGCCTAGGCCCTGACCACGACATACCTTGCTGTCAGTTTTGTGCTTTATTTAATCAGCGCACTATCCATTGTCGGTATATTTCACCTCTAAATATTTTGGTTCTTGGTTTAATTATCCAGTAATGTCATCGGTTAGCCATCCGTCTACCGGGATTCCGAAAAACGCAAAGATAAAGACAGAGACAGGACGCCAAGGTCCAAAACTGCCGACGACGCTTCTCCTAAGCCAGTCACCAGTTCGCCGGTACGCAGTGAGGTGCTTTCACAGCCCCTGATACCCGCTACTTCTGATTCGCAGGCCTCTACTGAGACCCATTTGGAGTCCGGTATGCCACGAGATGCTTCAACTATGGAACCTGTGGATGTCTCTACCTTGGATGGGTCCAGAGCCACTGTGCAGGCACTGGCTTCTGAGGATGTATTCAGGCCTACGGACTTGCATATTAAACTGACACCTCCTTCTTTACTTAAGCCTAAATCTCGATCCATGCCTAAAAAACCCAGGCCACATGCTCATGCCTCTATGCCTTAAAAATAAATGATAAGAATGGCTGAAGATCTAATAACTCTAATCAGGGGTATCCACCCCCCACCCCCCACTTCTAAGAGGCCTAGGAATGAAGTTGATTATGAATCTTCTGATCAGGATTCTGTTGTTTCTGATTCTTCTAATGATCTGGATTTGCCCTTATCTACTTATGAAGATTCTGATGCAGAGGACTCCATTCCCTCTGCTTCCCCTCCTGAGGATTTTTCTTTTGAGGAAACCTTACATACTCTAAGAGAGCATTTCCACTGGGAAAGCCAGGATTTTTCTGATTCAAAAAAGAGGCTTAGGGAGTTTTTTCTCCTACCTCAGCATAGGCCTTTAGCTATTCCTCCTGTACTAGACATTGTTGATGATGCTTTTTCAGAATCTAGTTTGGCCCCTGATTCCCTGCCTCCTGCTCCCAGAAAACCTGACAGATACTACAGGGTCTCTGAGTCCCACAAGTTCCTTTTTAAAAATCCTATTGCAGATCCAGAGACTATTTCACAGGGGCCTAAGGGCATTAAGGCTTCTACTCCTAAAAATCCTACCCCTTCTGATAGAGACTCCAGGGCGCTGGATAGATGGGGTAAGAAGGTTTACACTTCTGCAACCTTGGCCATTAGGGCTTTAAACTGCCAGTTTCATATGTTAAAGTATCAGCAACATGTTATTGGACTGCTTAAACAGAAAATGATGTTGATTCCTGACTGTGTGGAAAATAAAGAATTACAGAATTTAATGCATTCTGCTGAACAAGTTAGAAAACATACTTTGCAATGTGGTTTTGATTCATTAGAGGCCTCTTGCAGGGCTGCTGTTACTGGGTCTGTGCTCAAAAGGCATGCTTGGCTTAAGGAGCAATCTTTGCCCGATCATGATAAAGCTAAATTGTTGGATGCTCCTTTAAATCAGGACCGCCTGGTTGGCAACAAGGCTGACGAAGTTCTTAAAAAGATGGAAGATAACGCTAAATCTATGCAAACTGTTAAATATTTTTACAAGTTCAACCTCCTAGATTTAGTAGGCACTGGCCCTCTAAGAATTGGTTCTTTCCAGCCCCTTCCAAGTCTTCTCAAGCCAAACCCAGACACAGCAAAAAACCCAGGTTTCAGTCTCAGGGGACACACAGAACTTTGCTGTGGGGGCCTCCACTTCCAAATCTGGGAATAATAAGACTCCCCCCTATGGTAAACTGTCTCAATGACTTCCTTTTAAAATTTCCAAGCACTTATCAACTGACTGCCCCTTTGGGGGTAAAGATTGCTCTTCATGCAAAGAATTGGGAACTCATTACCTTGGACAAATGGGTTTTAAATATGGTGTCCCAGGGATACAGATTTCACTTCCACATGTTGCCAACACCAAGTGGGTGGCTGGACCTACCCCCAAATCAGTGGGCAGAGGCCCAAAAACAAGTACTTTCCCTCTTAAGCATGGGGGCTATTCATCTGGTACCAGAAGAGGAAAAGGGACAAGGTTTCTACTCGAGACTTTTCCTGGTAACCAGAAAAGACAATTCATGGCGTCCTATCCTGGGCATGTCTACTCAAAACACCTTTTTGGAGATTCCAAAATTCAAGATGTTGACTTTTCACCAATTACTTCCTATGCTAGGCAAGGATACCTGGTTGGCAACACTAGATTTAAAAGAAGCATACCTGCACATCCCAATCAGGGAATCTTGCAGAAGATACCTATGCTTCAAAGCAGGCTACACGCACTATCAGTTTTCTGCACTGCGCTTTGGCTTATCTACTGCACCCAAGGTATTCACAAAGTGCCTAGCTCCAGTTATTGCATTTTGCAGGCAAAGAAATATTCAAATATACCCATACCTGGATGATTGTCTAATACAGGCAGAAAGCCAGGACATACTTTTGAATCATCTGGCCTTTGTACAAAGGGTTCTAACTTGTCTGGGGTACACCATAAATAAAATAAATCACACCTGGTACCCTGTCAACAAATTATATTCCTGGGAACAAGCTTGAATACAACTTCCCAGATGGCTTGCCTCACGCCAGAGAAACAAATTCATTTGACAACCTACTTCAAACAAGTGGCCACAAAAACCCTGCTATCTGCAAGACAAATACTGCAAGCCTTGGGGTTCATGGCCTCCTGCATTCTTCTAATTCTGTATGCAAGACTGCATATGAGGAAACTACAGTGGCATCTAAAAAGCCTATGGTGTCAACATTCTCAAGACCTAGAAACAAAGATTCCTATCATACCTTGCCTATGCCTAGAGTTCCTTTGGTGGGCAGAGGCCTGCCACCAAAACAAGGTTCTACCTTTCACACCACCCCCTGCCGCCCAAACCCTAACAACAGATGCATCAGACTATGCATGGGGGCTCACCTGGTAGGGAAGTACATTCAGGGCAAATGGAACCCAAGTCAAATGTACCTGCATATCAATCAAAAAGAAATGTTAGCTGTACAGAATGCTCTGACAACCTTCAAAGACCACATTCTTCCAGGACAACTCATGGTAAAGACAGACAACATCACTGTTATGTGGTACATAAACAAGCAGGGACACATTCTTACCCCCTCTGCAGACTAGCCATGGCATTGTGGAACACAGCCTTGAGCTACCAAGTGCACCTACAAGCTCAGTTCCTGCCAGGAAAATTAAATACACTGTCAGACGGACTAAGCAGAAACCTCATGGACCCACACGAGTGGAAACTGGAACCAAGTATTGTCAACATGTTGACAAGCAAATGGGGGAGCCCAGATATAGACCTGTTTGCCTCTCCCCAGAACTATCAATTGGACAAATTTTGCACAAGGACTCCCCACAAATAAGCCTGGAAAGTGGATGCTCTGTCCTTCAGCTGGAAAAAACTATCAGTCTATGCCTTCCCCTCTCTGCCTCTGCTCTCCAAAGTACTACTAAAAATCAAACAGGACAAACCAAGGATGATTTTGACTGCTCCAGACTGGCTGCGCCAACATTGGTACCTCCTCCTGCACAGTGTGTCATGGTTATCTCCATGGCACCTGCCTCAGACTCCTTCCCTGCTGTCTCAGCAGGAGAACCAGATTCTGCACCCTCAGCTTCTAACACTGAACCTTGCAGCCTGGCTAATTACTTAATCTCTCCTTTACCATCCCTCAGCAAACCTGTGATGGATATCATTTTAGAGGCAAGGAGGCCTAGTACTAGAAAATCTTATGCTGAAAAATAGAAAAGATTATGTGCCTGGAACCAATCTCAAGGGATGAGCACAGCAGCGCCCAATTTACCTCAGGTTTTACAATACTTAACTGAGATGCTTCACAAGGGCCTGTCTTTTTCCTCCATTAAAATCCATGCCTCAGCCATTTCAGCTCATTATACCACAGAACCTCCCCTCTTCTCTCATCCACTGCTCAAGCAGTTCCTCAGAGGGGCCAAACATTTGAGACCACCCAGGAGAGCTCCAACCCCAGCCTGGGACCTTAACTTTGTCTTGGAGAAACTCACTCTACCTCCTTTTAAGCCAAATGCTACTGCAGACTTAAAATTTCTTTCTTGGAAAACAGCTTTCCTTTTAGCAATCATTTCAGCTTGAAGAGTATCTGAATTACAGACCCGTTATGGCAGTGGAGCCTTTCATCATCTTTCATGTGGACAGGGTGTCCCTCAGAACCAATCCATCCTTCATGCCCAAGGTGGTATCCAGTGTGGCTCTTAATCAGTCCATTCATTTGCCAACCTTCTTTCCCAATACACAGAATAAAGGGGGATGGATACTGCATTCCTTAGATGTGCACAGACAACTTAGATTCTACTTGGACAGGACTAAACCTCAAAGGAAATCTGAACAACTGCTGGTGGCATTTGCTGCAGGGGCAGAGGGGAAGGCTATTTCAAAGTAAACCATTTCTAAATGGATAAGCCATTGCATTAATTTCTGCTATAAGCACCATGGAAAACCTATCCCCCAGGGGATCAGATCTCACTCCGCCAGGGCTGCATCTACCTCTACAGCCTTTATCAGAGGCGTCCCTACCAGGGACATCTTAGAAGCTTCTACCTGGAGTTCTGTACATACTTTCACCAAGCATTATCATTTGCCAATTTTCTCTAATTCCAGAGCTGGCTTTACCACTGCAGTCTCGCAGGGCCTTATAGCTGGTCCTAATGCTATCTAAATTCCTCCTCCCAACCATAGCTTTGGGAATCTACCCAAATGTAATGACTGCAACAGTGAAACATGAAGAACATAGTACAGTTGTGTACACTTACCAGAAATGTAGATGTTCGAGTGTATTCACTGTTGCAGTCCTGGTTACCCTCCCTCCAGCCCCCTAACTTCTTTTGGCTATACCTCTAGTTTCCTTTGCTATGCTTAAAAGCCTTTTTGGTGTATTTGCTTTTTTGTTGGAGGTATATCTTTGTACTTTTATATTTAATTGCTTCCCATTAGGGGGGCACCTGACATCTGGGGCAAGAAAAACTGATGTAATGGCATCGGCTGCATGTTTTATACCCCTGACATCCTGATGTCATGGAAGAAGGGACAGCAACCGACGCAGGACCGAAGACTTTGTTAATCAGGACGACTGAGGGCTACCTGCTAGCAGATAACCCAAATGTAATGACTGCAACAGTGAATACACTCAAACATTTACATTTATACTAAGTGTACACAACTGTACTATTTTTATATCTTCAGGGCAGCATGCAGAACTGTTTTGTATCAGACAACATAACATGCGACAGCATGTAGGCAGTTTTAAGATGAATGGAATGTGCCAAGGTCCCCAGGCATTTTTCTGTATGTGTTTGTGTGTGTGTGTGTGTGTGTGTGTGTGTGTGTGTGTGTGTGTGTGTGTGTGAGTAAAAGTTCAAAATGCTAACAGCAGTATATGCATATGTATAAAGCTATATCGCTAGTGGCATACCTTATGCCTCTGTGTCTATCTGGTGTGATTAATTGGCTAGATTTCCATGCCAGGGCCCTCAAATTAATCCTCTGTGGTAAGAGAAGAGATAGCAGCACTGTGTTTGGCCTAAGTTGTTGCCTACCTACAAAGGGCTGCTATAGTTCTCCTTCTTTACTACCAGCAAGGCAAATGAAGCGGAGATGTTTTCTTAATCTACAATGCCCTAGTTATGCTCTCTAGGATTGTTTTTTTTTTTATTTATTATGTAGGTTCATTAAGGGTCTGGGCTTCTGGCTCGGATGCAGTTCATCAGAATGCTGTAGGTCCTTTCAGCACTTTGGCTTCCTACCATAGTCAGCACAGAGGATTAAGATCAGACCTCTGAGTAGAACCAAGTTGTTCTGTGTTCAAGAACTTCATGTTCAAAGTGAAGCATGAGGTGCACATTTTTAAAAGAGATAAAAAGTGGTGACTGCAGACCCATTTGTATTTTTGTAGTACAATTACAGTAATATCTACTCTGTTTTTGCTTTTTATCTGTATTTCATGTTGAGAAATGTTTTGTATTTCACTTGGGCTGTCTCTGCAATGCCTTGGTATTGATCAGTGAACTACCCAGGTAAACAAATATAGATAAATGCACTGATGTACTATCACCTTAAAATATATACCAGCAGAGCATGTCTAGCAGCTTTTAAAGTTATTGGTTGATTAGAGGTGCACTTCACTTCAAGTTTCTATTCTTTTGTCATTGTTATGTTTGTTACAGCTTTCAAAGCTGTTAGTAGATTCCCAATACCATTCCTTGGTGAGTATACTCCATGTGATAATATAAGATTTACTAATACTGTAACTTCTCTCTTTATAACAAGCTTGTTATAGCTAGCTGCTTATTTTTGAACTTCAGTATAACCAGGTTATTTTTCATAATCTGAGAGCATAATCACCATGTTTTAAATATAACTAATCAAATTTTACCAAAGAGTTCCACTATGAAAGGTGGGTACACAACATGGTGATGAGCTACATTACTACACACAAAATGTCCAAAACACCAAAATGGTGAAAACTCAAACTGTACTTTCTTTCTTTTTTATTTATTTGCTAAGGAGCAAGCATTCCCTTCCCATACCTCCGTCATGTCGGGGCAAACCCTCCACACCCATTGAACTTATATATGCCAGCTCCACAAAAGAACAAACATGAAGAAGGGAGAAATATCACCAAACAAAGGAATTACTGTTGATACACACATAGAAACTACACTGGCAATGATTTACTGTTAAAAGCCATCTTTGGCATTTTGATCTTCTGCATGTGGTAACTCTGGCAACAAACACTTGGGGAAAGTAAACTTGGTGACCTATAGATGTACCTTATTTTAAAAGTACGATTAATACTTCTCATTTGAAGATGTTTGATGTTTGGGTGAATAGAGGTGCTTACAGATGGCAGTTCCTTCTAAAGTTGTAGGGTTGTATTAATGCTGAAAGACTGAAGTAAAACAGCGACAGTCTATGATGGTTCTTCCAACACAGATGTTGTCAGTTTCCTAATCACAGGTATCTTTATTTGGTCTCTATTATAAATAATCATGATCAAAATAAACCAACACATAATTAATCAACCACAGAATGTCTAAAACTGTGGGAGGTCATAATTCAAAACTGACACTCCCAAAACTAGATAGATAGATAGATAGATAGATAGATAGATAGATAGATAGATAGACAGATAGATAGAGAGACAGACAGATAGATAGATAGATAGATAGATAGATAGATAGATAGATAGATAGATAGATAGATAGATAGATGCATATGTATGTGTATATACACATGCTCTTCATACTGATCACTGATGCAGTAACCACAGCTATACGGGTTATATCCTGGCAAGATACAACAGCCAGCCAGCTTCAAAGGTTCAGAACACCTTTCACATGCCCAGATTGTCAAGTAACTCAAGATAAGCTGACTAATAACATTTGCGTCCAAAGCTCTTCGATGCTTTCCTGCCGCCAAAGAATATGCTCCTCTCAGGCTTATGAGGGTCAAAGGTTAGCCTGTGCTTTCCTTAGCTGGGCAGATAAGTTTCCTTTGGAAAATAACCTTCTATTTTCTTATGTCTTACTGATGTTTTATTGTTTTTCTCTTCAGGAAAGTTATTTTAAAGATGGGAGTGTTATGCTTTAATGGATTGTCTTGAGATTGTAATGTACTTTTAGATGGACCTCTTGTTGACTCTGTCAGTTTAAAAGGAATATCAACTAACTGTTAAAATATTGTTTGTGAAGAAATTGTTTTTATGTTTCCATAGTGGGGCTACCATAGTTTAAAAGTGCTTTTACTATGTTTTTTTCTGTTAAAAAGCAACTTTTGCAGAATGGTAGTTTTACTGGTATTTCTGGCTTGTTTTCCCTAGGATAGAGGCATAATTTTCAGCTTGACCATGGGACAGATTGTCAGTCCCACATTCAATCTTTCTTCCACCTGCAGAAAGAAAAAGTTAAGCAAACAGCCTTTGCCACCACAGCAGGATACCAATTTGACTCAAATGCAGGTGGTGATTCTGCTGTGGCCATTTTTTGTACCTCAGACCACTCATCTTTTAACCCAGATCCCTCTGATGTGCACCTACAGCCATTATGGGCTGAGGGTTAGCCATGTCCTCTGTGGCTGTTGGACTCCTGTCAATGGGCAAAGGAGAGACATTCTTGCTGGTCCTGGACAAAGGAACGGGGAAGGTTTTTCCTGTTGTGCCAGAATGCTATGTCCATCCCTGGGGAAGCAGTGGTTGCCATTATTAACATGGTTGGCCCCATTTTTTTGTCAAAAAGAAACAGAAAACCTAGCATGTATCTATTCCTCCTCAAATTTCTATAGATAGAAGTAGTTTACTGGGACTGGCTCGGTGTTTTTTTCAGGGTATTGATCCTCGTTGCAGAGTAGTTTCACATAAAAGAAAGAGGGAGGCCTGTTTTCCTGAAAATATTCAGTATTCTGAATCTGAACAGGAGAAAACAGGACAGATTCTGGGTTTTGTCCTCAGATTTCTGATTTAGACTCAGAAGAAAGCTTTGTTTCTGATTGTCTCAGTGGTGGGTTCAGTTTCCCTGGGACTAGTGCTAGAATATGTCAGTGTTTTCAGTGGGAGAACACTGAGGTTTTTCAATCCCTCAGAAAATACTATGAGTTGTTACAGAAGGATTTTCAATGACTTACACCATTCCTCTTGTTCTGTTAGCTTTAGAGAATGTGTGTCTTACTGCCTGCAAATTCTCTGATTGTCAGCCATCTCTCGCTAAAACGCAGACAGGATGTATAAAGTTCCCCAGTCTTTTACATTTTTTTACACTATTCCAAAATCTGACCCAGCAGTTATAGCCTTAGTTGACTCCTTTTTTGCTAAGCACTTAGTTAATTCCAATCCTACTCTTTCTAATAAGGATGGGAAATTATTGATAGGTATGGGAAACAGTGTATACTTGCACAAGTTTGAATTTCAGAATTTTAAATTGTCAGGCTCACATGTTAAAGTTTATTCTAGTATATTGTGATATAATGAGGAATATTATCTACAGTTTCTACACGTGAAAAAAAATCTGCCTTAAATAACTTAGTTTCTCCTATTGTCCAGGTCACTACTCATTACCTGTCGTGTATATATGACTGTTGATATTTCTTCCAGGGATATGGCCACTGATACTGTTTTAAGGAGATTTGTTTGGGTGTATTCTCAGTACCTCACAGATGATGTAAAAATGTGATTTTAAATTCTCCCTTGAACAGGAATTTAGTGTCTGACCGATTTGCTAGAGGTGATCAAAAATTTTGACAAAAGGGGCAAGCTGTTCCAGGGACTCTTTATGATTTTTCAGTCCCCCCCACATCCAAATTGTTTAAGGGATTTTCTTTCTTCTCATTCCAATTTCAGCAACAACAGCAACAACAAAAAAAAACAGAGTAAACAGTTTCAACAGAATTCAGGTAAGCAGACATTTAAGAAGTAACAAGGAGGTTCCAAAAACAAGTCTAAAACTTCCCAAAACCAAGGATTGTCCAACAAGTCTGAATGACTATTCAAGAGACATTGTGACCCCCTCCCACACTGACCCTTTTCCTCTTCCAGAAAGTCTGAATCTCCATTTTTCTTTTTGGAAACAGATTGTTTAAGACAAGTGGGATCTGAAAATAATTAATCAAGGTTACAGATGACAGCATCAGGAAATTCCTCCCTTCGGGGGGGGGGGTCATTCTTCATCCTGCAGATTAAACTCTTTTATTTCCACCTGTTCTTCATCATATGTTGTACCAAGGAGTGATACTACTAGTTCCTCTTTCTCAGGTGGGGAAGGTGTTTTATTCAAGGAAGTTCCTAATCCCGAAGAAATAAAATATTTGGAGACCAGTTTTGGATGTTTCTTTCCTAATGCTTTTTGTGATCATAGCACAAAGCAAGTATAACCAGTCACTACAACACACGTTTATTAAAACAACAATTAAAACTACTAAAACCAAAGATAGGCAAGCCAACACTCTGTCATTAAGAATCAGCACTAAAACGGTGAACAAGGCAGAGTGTAACAGATGAATAAACGGAGACCGCATAAAACGCTAAAGTCTTTATTCACACATTAAGCGCTTTCATCCTTTCCTCTTAGGACTTAAGCTCAAAATTTGAAATAATGCTATTTTTCTGAAGAAGCCCCAAGAGGAAAGGATGAAAGTGCTCAATGTGTGACTAAAGACTTTAGCATTTCATGCGGTCTCCATTTATTCATCTGTTACACTCTGCCTTGTTCACCGTTTTAGTGTTGGAACTATTAAAACTACAGAAAAACAATAAAAAATATGAGTCCTTTCACTCCTATCACAGGGTCTTCCTCAGCTCTAATACACAAAAATTAAAACATTCCTTAAGTACTCACTTTTAAATCTGGGCGGGGTAAGGACTTGGATCTCAGCATAGGTCTTAAAGGTACAGAACCATTTAAACCTTTCCTACAGTCAGCATACCAGTCTAAAATCCATTTTGTCTCTATATATTCAGTCATAGTTTGAATGTTACCTCTCCTAATACTAAGTTTAATCAACTCTAGTACCAGAAACATAAATCTATGAGTAGAATCAGTAACTACAACATGCCTAGCAAGGGCATTTCTAAAATTTTTCTAAGAGATATCATTATGCTCACCTATCCTTTCCCTTTGGGCTCTATTCATTTTACCAACATAATTAACATTCACAAACCTTGCAGACAGCAAGATACACTAAATTTGAACTTTTACAGCCCTCATAAAATTTAAATTGGTAAATACGTCCAGTCAAAATATTCTTGTAACTATTGCTACTGGTCACATACTTACAAGATTTATATGGATATATCCCTTTTCAGCTTGATAGCAATTCATTCTTACTCCTTGCTGGTTTATAACACAATAACTGTTTCAAGGACTGATTGATCTTAAAACAAAAATTAGGAGAATCACCTAAAACATTTTTTGTATTTCTCATCAGCAGTGAGAATATTTCAGTTCTTCTTCACTATATTGCAGACAATACCAGCATCATTAGAATAGGTATGGGAAACCTAACGTTATTCATGTCTGCATTGGCTAGTGATACAACATCATTAGTTCTACCAGAATTTTAAGGTCTGGCAGATTCAGACCTACATCTCAACACTTCCTTCTGTACTAAATTAATGTTTTCTGTATAGCCCCTTAATAGAAAATCATTTTCAACAGGACACCATCATCATAATATAACCTAGATAACCTATAAAACTGTCCTTTTAACACATTTTTGTGGACAAAACATGGGTGCATGTTTTGTCTATGTAAAATATTCCCTTTCTTGCAAGGCTTCTTATATAAAGTAGTGCTCAGACCTGTGTGAGGTTTATAGATGAGACCGTCCAAGAAATCTATCATTTCCTTTGAGTATTTCACAGTGAAACTAAGAAAGCTCATAGTATTCTGCAAATACTCCACAAAATCTGTCAGCATATCTTGTGGACCTGTCCAAATAAAAAAGACATCATCCACAAAGTGAGAATAAAGTGGAATGAACCAATAAAAAATATTGTGGTCAGCCAACACATACAGAGAGTCCCAATAAGCCATTACTAAGTTAGCATAGCTATTGGCACACATTCTGCCCATGGCAACTCCAACTTTATGCAGATAAAGCTGATCACCAAACACAAAAACATTATGCTGTAATATAATCTCAAGTAAAGTGTATAACAATTCCATCTGTGCCATATTATATGCTGAATGATCAGACAGAAAAAGCCCAACAAAGCCAATATCAATGCCATTAGGAATCACTGTGAACAATGATGTCGCATCCATGGTTACAAGCAAATAATCTGTTCCATTAAGGTCAACTGACGAATTATACAACAACGAAAGAAAATGCTTTGTGTCTCTCAGTACATTGGCTACTTTATCAACCACTGGACATAACTTTTTCTCAACAAAAACGGAGAATGGTTCAGTAGCCCCCCCCCCCCCCCCCCCCCCGAAACAATAGGTCTCATGGGTGGGTCTCTTGAACATTTATACACTTTTGGGAGGCCATAAATAATCGGTATAGTGAGATACTCAACTAAAAAATATTCACATATATCTCTCCCAATAGTGCCTTCCATAAGCAATTCATGTAAACTCCCCCGTATATCATTCAAAAGTACATTCACATCTACATTACTAAGTTTTAAATAGAGACATCACGCATAATAGTCATATTCTCTAAATATTTGGCAGTGTCCATTAGCACAATCCCATCCCCTTCATCACATGGTTAAACCAGCAAATGTTCAAATGATATTAATTCATAAAGAGCATGAAATTCAGTCTCAGTCAAGTTGGAAAAAAGTTTTGTATGTTTGTGACTCAAAACGTCTCTAATATCTTGCTCACGCACTCTAAGTAAAGCTTCAGCTAGGGGTGAATTAACTGGAACAAATTGACTGTTTTTTTTAAATGTGACATTCTGGGACTGTGCATTACCATAAATAGATTTTAGTGAAGTGTTTCTCACAAAAATTCTCAAATCTAATAAAAACTTTACTCAGTACTGAATTTTTAGTGGGAATAAAAGACAGTAAAACCCGGGATCTCTTCGTTACAGACATTGCCACATTGATGTAGTACATCAACAAACAAGGGGGAACCAGGTCAGGGTATATATTAGAACTGTGAAAGCCCGTTTAAGCAAATACATAAATATCGACACATATTGCGTGAACCACGAGTACACCGAATGCCCGAAACTGCGAAATTCAAAATCTCGAATCAGCATAGTTGGCCCTTCTACGCTATAGCTCCATAAGGTAAGTGTGTGATAGTTACAGACCTTAGGGTTAGGGTGTGGGTTAAGTTAAGTGCATAGATAGTAATGTATGTAAAGTTTAATGTAGGGTTACAAGTAGGGTTTTGTTAAGTGTATGTGTGTGGATTATTTATTTTGTTTGGGTATAGCTCATTAAGGTAAGTGTGTGATAGTTATGGACCTTAGGGTTAGGGTGTGGGTTAAGGTAAGTGCATAGATAGTAATGTATGTAAGGTTTAGTGTAGGGTTAGAAGTAGGGTTTTGGTTAGTGTATGTATGTGGTTTATTTATTTTGTTTAGGTGGGTAGCATGTAGTGAGCGGTGGGGTTGGCCAACTATGCCGGTTTGAGATTTTTAATTTTGCGGTTTCGGGCATTCGGTGTACTCGTGGTTCATGCAATATGTGTTGACGCTTACGTATTCGCTTAAACGGGCTTTCGCAGTTCTAATATAGACCCCCAGGTCATGTCCCCTTTAAAGACTAGCCATGTTAGGTTAGGATATAGCTTCACAGCACAGTCTCACTCTACTGACATCCTACAATCTATCAAATAAAATTCTATGTCTGACAAGCTGAGCAGGACCAGGGAAGATGCTAATGAATGGAAACAAGATCCAGACATCTTCCAATATTTGTTCCATCTGTGTGGAGTTTCATAAGTAGACATCTTTGCCTCCTCTCTGAGCAATCTCTGGCAAAATTATGTTCCAGGACTCCATGCAAGAAGGCCTGAAGACAGAGACCTTTTCTTTTCTTTGGACAGAAATGTTTCTGTATGCTTTTCCACCCTTTTCACTAATATCCAGGGTACATTTGAACATTCAGAAGGAATCCGCCAAGATAATTGTGGTATCTTCCTTCTGGCCCAGGCAAACATTGTTCTCCCTTCTTTTCAAAATGGCCAGTAGGCAATTACCACAAGCCTCCTCACAGACTGTATCTACTCAAATAAAAACAGGGGTATTTGGTACACCCCCACATCAATCATCTTCAATTGGCTGCATGGATGACAGGGTCTTAATTCCTTTTCGGCACCTGTTTTCTGAGTATGTGCTGGAGGTAATAATGGAGCCAAGAAAGCCTGATACTAGAAAAGCATATATTAGCAAATATACATTTTTTAGATGGTGCGAAGAACATAACCAGCAGCATTCAGGGCCAGTTGTTCTCTGTTTTTATAATATTTGTATGAGTTACTATCCTAAGGCCTTTGTTATTCCTCTATCAAGGTTCATTTATTGGTCGTTTCAGCATATCTGTCCATGGATCCTATTCTTTCAAGACAGTCGCAAAATCAAAATATTCTTGGAAAGGGGTTTGCATAATAGACTTCCAAGTAAACCGGTGGCCCATTCTTGGGATCTTGATTTTATGTTAGAGGAACTAGCACTTGCTCCATTTGAACCAACTAATCTGTCTGACTTGAGGTTCTTAACATGGAAAACAGTTTTGCTAATATCTCTGACCTCTGCAAGAAGGGTACCAGAGTTGCAAGCTCTTATGATGAGTCAGCCCTACCTCACTTTCCACAAGGATAAGGTTTCTTTGAGAACTAATCCTTCTTTTATGCCTAAAATGGTATCCAAGTTTACTTTAATCTAAACTATCCATCAACCCATTTTCCTTCCTGAACCTAAAAATGAGTAACAAAGGATACTCTATAGAGTGAATGTCCATAGACAACTCAGGTACAAGCTTGATAGAACTAAGTCTTTCAGATCTTCCGACCAATTGTTCATTTCTTGTGAAGCTAAGAGGAAGGGACAACCTATGTCAAAACAGACTATTTACAAATGATTGTCTAAAGCTATTACCTTTTGTTATACTCACCATGGCAAAGCTATTCCAGGCAGGGTCAAGGCCCATTCTACAAGGACCTTGGCTTCTTCTTCTGTGGCTTATTGGAAAGGGTTGGATTCTTGAAGTATTCCAGAAACTGCTACTTGGTCTCTGTACAGACTTTTACAAAGTACTATAACCTTGATTCCTTCTCTCGGTCTAGATCATGCTCTGCTAGGACCATTCTCCAAGGCCTCCTGGACTCTTCTCTTTCCACCTCTCAAATATGCTGAGCTAGGGTAATCTACCCATATAGCTAAGGCTACTGCAGCAGTAATCAATATGAAGAACATAGTACAGTTGTATAAGCTGAACTTACCATAACGGTAGATGTTTGAATGATTACTGCTGCACTAGCAGCTCCTCCATATTATTTTGTTGTCTTTTTTATGCCAGGTGTGGACATTTATTTATTGGTATTCTTAGCCTTGTCCCTTCAGGTCTCAGTTCCCTCACTCTGCTGGAAGGAAAGCTCTGAAGGGCTTCTAACCCAAACTTGTATTTTAGTCAGCTCAGCTTGAGCTGGTTAACAGTCTGGGAATGTGAAAGGTGCCCTGAAGCTTTGGAAGCTGTCTGGCTGTCATATCCTTGGCAGGATATAACTCATATAGCTAACACTACTGCAGTAGTGATCATTTGTGCATGTACTGTTCAACTTACACAACTGTACTATGCACACACACATACATCAGTTAATCCAACCTGGCATTTTCCAATTATGACATTCTGAGCATTGCTCATTCAGATGATGGCAATACAATTATCTTCAGGTTTACATTGGTATCTTTAGTCAGCTGGATTGAGAAAGAGTCTACGGACATACAAATGGGGCTCTGTGACTTATGAGTAAGACATGCTCTGAGCCAATTCATTTGAGGCTCAAAAACTAGACTCCATTTAAGTGTAGCTTGGTGTGAACAAAAGTAAAGAGTAAAGTGAACAGCAACAATAATCAGTACTACATCAATGCGATTAAAATGATATATTTTATTTGCAATAAATTCTATATATATTATGAGCTGCTAAATTACCTAACACTGTGTTATAGAATGATGAGATTTTTGCACACTTAGACCAATCCATGGAGTAAGTGGGACACAGTTGAAAGGAATGAGTGATATTATAATAGGAAGTGTGTCTTTTGGCGGCAGTGCTCACCTCAGGAGCTGAGATGCATGTCTCTGGATTATTGGAGCCACTGTGTCATTTCTATGTCCATCAACATAATCTAGCTTTATGTTAACTTCCTGCGAATAATTATTAATACTTTGCAGACAGTGGTGAGTAGATCTACTTAGCCATCTTCCGTTCTTTTTTTTTTTTTTTTTTTTTTTGTGCTAGGCTTTTAGTTAACTGCATATAACAGCATTTTGTCATCCTGAATTCAATATTCACAATAATACCGCTCATCTGTCCAGATTTGTATAGATTTTTTCCTCATATCTTTGGTGTGTTCCTTGTAAAATGTGTAGTTTTGTGGGAAATCATTGAGGACTTTAGCCCTTAAACAGTGACAGAGATTCGGATTTCATATCCTTCTGAAATTGCATGGTAATGCAAAAAATTATTCTAGCAACTGAGTAATTTTATAACAGCAATTCTTAAAAAACAGACCCTGTTTTTGGTCCTGTCTTCCCATTATTTTTGGCTTTTTCCCTAATGTTTTTGTTGTAAGAGGCTGAGAAGTATGTCCACACCATTAAGAAGTCACAGGCTTTGTGAAGTTAGAAGTCATTTTTATCACTCTGTTGATAGATGCAAGATATAAACATGATGTAAACAATATGCTGAGGTGCTAGAATACCAGTAACTGACAAATTTACTACAATTAGCTATCATAACTTGTGGTAAGACCAAAAATTTCAGATGTGAGGACAGTGATTTTAGAGCATTTTTGACTAAAGCATAGCAATGCTGCTTGAACCACTAACCTTAATTCACATTCACTTGCTGTCTCGATGCGTCTGGATGTTTCTGAGTAACACAAACACAACAGCGTTGTACAATCCCTTAACATCCATTAACTTGTTTTTCCTAAATATTTTATAGGCATCTTCACTAAGTATATCCACAATATAAAAAAAAAACCAAAGATATTCGTAGAACCGTACTATACACTACCAAAGCAGCTGCTCTAATGATTAAGAAGGGCATGCTTGTTGTAAGGACATGATTACAGTATCCTATTTTTACTGGCCTTGAAGTGTGATGAACCACAGGACTTCTACATTTCTATTAGCTCCATCCTGTGTAGTAACTGCATGTCGCAAACATACAACTGGACAGAGGTGTGATATGTGTTGTGAAGTGAGATGGAACACCTGAAGCCATTCAACACCAGCTGAAAATGGTAATGGTATAAACCAATATGCAGTATCATGTATGGAAAAAATGTCTTAGCAAAGCGAAGGGCTTCTTGAGTAATCTGGACCAAAACTGACAACTGGATACCACACAGTGCTTTTAGTTTTGTAATCCTCTGCTTTGTATGTACCTGAAACATAATCACAGGCCCTTGTTGTGACTTTGTCATCATATTCTCAGACTTTACTACTGCAGAGCAGTTGTCTATTATGGCACATCAGTTATAAGAATGAACCGTAGGAGTTTTCAATTGAGATGTCTTAGAAAAAAATAATTTGTAGAAATAAAGTATTATAGACAAAATAAACGTATTTGCAAACAATATTCACTGCATGTCATGTGATGTTTATACTAAGGAATTTCATTTTTTCTTATTTTTTGTTACTGCGTTTATTCTTGCTTGATTCATAGTGTAATAGGCATTATACTGTATACCAAAGAAATACATATCTTTGGCTCACTCTGGCTCCATAATCTGATTTAGTTAAACAATTCAGGTTTGGAGGGGTCAATCCATTTGTTTGGTACATTGGTATGTTTTCTTTATGAGTTCTCACAAATGTCTATGATCTTGTCCTCCAAACATGCTAACTGAAGAGATCTGCAACAAACCAGTAAAGTCTATCTATATATCTATTTGTCTATTGAATAATCTATGGGTGGACAAAGATTGAATGCTTAAGCTTCACTTGCCTGATGTTCAACCCACGAGGACCGGACTTCCTCCATAGGAAATTACTGCTGGTGAGTTGTGCCGGCAGTGATGCCACTTTCAGGAGTAATTCCCCCCTTTTATTTCAAAATGCTGTGACCATAGAGATGGCATATATAAGTTTGGGGATAGGAGGCTTTATCCTCTGCAAAAAATATTTCAGTGCAAAGTGCTTTTGGACATTTATTTCTGGGAATGCAGACTGGGGATTCCACTCCTCAGTAGGCCAGGATTCATAGAGGAAGCATTTATCTACTGAAGTATTTTGCACTGTGGGTTTGTGGAAGAAGTTTCCTTGAAGCTGCAAGTGATGAGCTAACTTTCCTGAATATCTATCCTTGGCATTTTTTTTTTTTTTAGTTTGGATCTCTGTTTCCCACTTGCTTCATTGCAACAATAAGAAGTGACAACTGCATAAAGAGTTTTAATGCACATTCATTTTTATCTAAGTTCTAGAGATTTTTTATAACTTTTCATATGGGTTTATTTTCTGCTCAACATCTAATTAAAATATTATTTTTTAATAGTGGCAGGTAATTTTGTGACATTGTTTTAGTAATGAAGTGTTAGTTATGGATTAGCTATCTGTTTTTGTTTTATTTTATATTATTTATTTATTGATTGATTTATAGTTTATTGTTTAATGTTATTCATTTTAAATTTTATATTTTAAATTTGGAGTTCATTGTGCTAGTAATATCATTTTACAATTGGCTAGAAAAGGTTCCCATTATATTACTATATCTTGGTTGTCCTACTAAAATTATTCCAAACCTACTATATGCAATGCCCCAAGCAAACATTTCCTTGTCTTCTCTGTCTTTGTTATCTTGTTAAAACTGATCCATGGTTACTTTTGAAATAATTCTCTCTAACCTTTACATGCAATTATTTTCCTTATTAACTCTTGTTAACTGAACAATTGTAAAATGCTCTCCAGTATTCATTTTGTATCGTTTTACTTTATTATCAGTTTTTGTCTATTCTCATTAGGCTGTCTCCACTCAGAAGCATGGGAACTGAATGCGCCACTTATAAATTGCTCTCCATATAAGTTAATTGGTTTACAGCTTAGAACAATTAAGTATAGAAGAGTTAAAAGTTAACAGAGTCTATTGCAGTTTTACAATAGCATAGACAACTTAGAAATAAATGAAATATGAGTTTCAGGTGCAGTAAATCAGAATAATTTAACTGACTTCAGGAGTTCCATTTTCAGAGCCTAAAACTTTTCAAAGGGTGGACATCATTATATATGATAGCAGTGAAAAATGCAGAAAAACAATGTGAGTTGCTGCTCTTTTCAAGATTAGATCTTCTGTATATTGTATGCCCTGACAGACTGTGACTTTTTTATGACTCTCAGTTGGCATAAGCAGGTAATCAGAGAATGAATGAATGAATGAATGAATGAATGAATGAATGAATGAATGAATGAAGAACATGTCTCACATTCAAAGTGCAAGCAAGTCTATCCATTCTATATATGGAGACAGCTGCTCATGAGTCAGAGAAACTGTCTCTGGATAGTGCAAAACGGCACCTGCATTCACTATACTGTTGGCATGCTCATTACTTTGTCTTATATTTGTATACATTATTGTTTAATTTTGGTGGTGCAGCAGTTAGAGTTGCCATCTCACAGCAAGAGGCTCTCTGGTTCAATTCTCGGCTGGGGTGCCTTCTGTGCAGAGTCTGCATGTCCTCCCTGTGGTTGCGTGGGTTTCCTCCGGGTGCTCCGGTTTCCTCCCACATCCCAAAGACATTCAGTAGGTGGATTGGACACTCTCAACTGGCCCTAGGTGTGAGTGTGTGTGTGCCTTCTGTGGAAGGTTGGGCGCCGGGCTGGCAACTCAACACTGTAAATCTCCAATGCCAATCATGAGCAGACAGATGATCCACTGTGACGACCCCTAACCGGGAAAAGCCGAAAGAAGAAGAAGAATTGTTTAATTTTTATTGTAATTAATAGAGCCCATTATTATCTTAGGGTGAGGATCAGCACTATACTGAAATAAATAAATTATTATTATTATTATTATTATTATTTCCTTTGGTCACTACAGGGAATGTTGAAACAAAGACAAAGATGGTCTAGGCAAGGCTATGTCAGTAAGAAAGGGACGTAAGTGATGCTACTTAATGAGTCCTATGTAGAATAATGACTAAGTAATATATGGTCAAACAGGCAAATATGTTATTTACTCTGCATAGTGACTCTTTGATATACTACCAGCATGTCAGTGACCTGCTTATTCAACTTGTTTAACAATTGCTCAGTTGCTTTGTGCAGGTAATTGAACTGGCATAGTGTCATACTTTATCATCATGTACATACTCAGGCTTTACCAGATTTTATTACAACACTCTAAGAAATATTATGTATAGAAGAGGGGAGTACATTAAATATGTCACTGCCAGCACATATACAGAGAAGACAGAGTTGAACCTCACAGTGTAAACCCAGTTAGGCTGAGTGGAGGGAGCAATCTATATCCGTGGCTTTGCTGGAAATGGGTATGCTGAGGGGAGGGTGACATTTTGTATTCTATCATTGCTGATATAATCTATTGTTGGCTGCTTGTGTGCAAAAGAGTAACTGACAGTTGATGTATACATAACATTTCTGGTACCTCACATTTTCTGTGGAGTGGGCTTGGAATATTATAAAAGAACCACTGCTGTCTCAAAGAGAAGCAAATGGACTATTATAACAAAAGTGCTTCATGTGCTCAGTGTGTATTTAGCATGATGATACGACACATGTTAAAGACTGGAATTGTATAAGTCAGCTGCTGTTGATTTCACATGTTTAGAATGAAAGAGTGATTAAAACTTTGCAATCATAATTCTCAACCTGAAAACACTGAAAATATGAATAAAGGCACTCGAAATGTAGGCACATCCAATCAGAAATCTTGGCTTAATTAGCATATAAGTTGAATACCAAATAGCATATATCTGTTTCTGCTTCTAATAGTAATGTTGGATTCTACATAGAAACACCCATTTAAAATAGAGAGTGACAAAAATATGGAAAATGTAGCTAAATTCTCAAAGACAGAGTCAAAAACCTGTAGACTTTAATGGATTGTATTTCACAATTCTACCACACAAGGCCATTCATTTTTGCTTCTGAAAAGGATATAAAATGTGTGCCCTCTTCTTTAAATTATTGGTGCCACTAGAATGTTGGGCATGTAGTTTCCTGCACACTAGATTAAGTTCCCTCTGGCTGATCTCACAGGGGATACTGCTACTCTGGAACGGACTCCCCATTCATATAAAACAAAGTTCATCCCTGTCCATATTCAAGTGCAAACTGCTCTATGGATGGGAAGCAGAAACTTTACCTCAGTACTGCCGCCTCTACTACTAATGGACAGAGGCAGCTCCTAATTTTTTTATCCCACTTATTTGTCCATCCATCTGTAACCTGTTTCCCATACTTGCACATGGGATTTGGTTGTCACCTTAACAGTGACAATCATCTAGAACCAAGATTTACACCAATAGGTGGCACTACCCATGGATACCCTCAAATTATCTAAGGCTTGATCCCAGTTATTATCACTAAGGCTAACAGATGATTATCAACCATGGGATGGGTAAGGCCAATCTAAAACCAAATGGGATAGGTTAATTCAAAAGGGAAATTGATTAAGCTTAAAATGGCCCAAAAGGGTAGTTAGCCTAGTACTTACCTATGAATTATGAACATGGGATGAGGAGGAATTCAGAAAATTGTGTGAAGGAGTAAATCAAACCTGAAAATAGGAACATACCTCCAAAAATAAGTAAATCATGTGCAGGGGTAAATCAGGGTTGAAAACAGAAATATTCTTCCAAAATAGTGACACTTGAGATGTCTGATTAGAAGGAATTGCTGCTGGTGTTAGTGCCGAATGTGGATATAATATCTTACAAGCATCAATAGAAACTGAAATTTTGGGAATGGTTTTGTTTCTGACTGTGTATTACATCTATATCTATACATTTATATGTTTTGCTAAACTATGGGCTAGATGCATGTGGGGGTGGAGCTAAGCGACTTAGTCATGTAACTACTGATTTAGCATAGCTATAGGCACTTTTGTGGATTTAGTGTGCAAAAGGAAGGATGATATCTACGTTGTTGCTACTTGGAATTAGCACAGTAAAGGGGTGTGAGGTAAATGTAAACAATGGCCGTGTTATGGAATACAGTACTGAGTGAATGGGAATACATTTATATAAACACCGAAACCAAGAATGTTGAGGAGAAGGATGTCTAAATTAAATAGACACCTGCAGATACAGGTGTATCACAGGTGTATTGTACTTAACTGGGGAAGGGTATTACATATGCCAGACACAGAGGAGTACAATTATGTGAGTGTGGAAATTATGCAGATCAGCATCCAGTGTACATTCTTACCAGTACAGACTGCTGGGTGTATACAGGATCCCCCTGCTCTGCCAACAGGAAAAAGCTGTCATTTATTCATCTTGTTACATGTGGCTGATTGCTTTCCTGATTTGTGCCATGTAGAGAACACCTAACACCTGCTGTTTAGCATTTTTTTATGAATTCCAACCTGCTATTTGTCTTTGTTGTTTACTACAGATAACTGAAGTATCCCTGGTTATTATTTTTCATGCCACAATTTAAATTATTCCCTTTCATCACAAGAGACCTAAGATGTTATAGTGGGCACTAACCTTTGTGGTTAGGACACAGTGCAAAGAAAAAGAGAGAGAGAGAGAGAGAGAGAGAGAGAGAGAGAGAGAGAGAGACAGACAGACAAGGCCTAAGATGGCTTTATGTACAACAACAACAACAGAATAATAGTTATTGTTAGATTTATGCATTGTTTCCCCCTGCATCCAGTAATCCTACTTAGCACAACCTTTCTGGAAGTTTGTAACCATTATTGCGCTTCCAAGGAATGGAAATCAAAACTCTATGAAGAGTTTTAGAACTCTCTCTACCTTTCCAATGTTCAGAAGATCTTTAGACCATGTGGACTCCTGACAATTTTAGGATTACCTGAAATTCCATGAAATAATGGTTGACATCTAAAATTGCTTCCTCAAAAAACATAATATTCTCAAAACATTTAATTCTACACAAAAGCATGGAAAATGTGACCTCAAAGGCATTATCCTTAGTGATGCAAACAGCATTTCATTGTCTCTTCTGTTACTGTTAGTTAAGAACTACTGGTTATGCAGTTCTTCTATGAGTTTTTTTTTCTGGATATATTAATAATGGTTTCCTTTCATTATGTTGAAAGTGATTTGTGCGATCGCATTATTGTGTGACTTTAAATCACGAAACTCAACATGTTTCTGAATCGAAATGTAGAAACTGTTTTCCTGGAAAACCAGATTCGACCATTTTTGAAATGCAGCAGAACAGTGAAAGTTAGGAGACATTTCCAAATGTCCCCAAACATCATTATACAAGGGTGCAAGCCCCCCTGCACCCCCATGTGGTGGGGCTGTGCCCCACACACCCCCTGCTACTTTAATGCACAAACTCGGAGATCTCACTACAGTGAGGGAAATGGTGCATTTTCTGATTCCCGCTATAGTGCAATCTGCACCTAGAATGCCGAGTTCAAATGAGCAAATGTGCCAAAGTGCATTCACTCATTGGAATTCACAGCATTTGCAATCAACATTCCCAACATTTTGAAGTTGTACTTTCGCACTTTAGTGCATCTTACAACTTACTTTCTACATAATGAAGATAAACCATTAATAATATGTTGTTCTGAGTATTTACTGGCAAAATTCTCTTACCCATATGGATTGGGAAGGTAAGCAAATAACCTTAGGACCACTGTTGTTTTTGTTTTTTATCAGTACTTCACAATTCCACAACAGCACAATAACCCAACTAAAGTTGCAGGTGATCTAGTTATTTATAAGTCACTCCATTCTACAGATACCATCCTATCTTCCAAGAAGGTCTGGTTTCTGTATCTCAGTGTATCTCAGAAAAAAACTTTAAATCACTCTCAATAGAGGAAAAAAATACTTTTGGGGAATGATGCAAGACACAAAAAAGTAACTAGCCATTCCTCCATATCCCAATAGCCAGGGTATGGCTAGGGACAATGCAATATCTAGTTGCCTAAAATGTACATAAAACCCTGAGTATCTGAAAATGGAAGTGCATAAAACCCTGAGTAATCACATCCTTATTGCACCTTTAGAATATGCCCTTACCACTCATCAGGTCAGATAGTAACTAAAACAGACCGCGACAAATGTTGAACAAAGTGTATGGATTTGGGTCAGTTATTGGCATAGGGAGAGCCATTGTGCAGTACTGCTGAATGGGCAATTACTCGCTATCTCAAGCCCAACAATAGCCACACTTCTGACATACACACATATGTAAATATGTACACAATCTTACATAGTGAACATACACAATCTTACATAGTAACACTGCCCTCCTTTAAGAAAAGTACTAACCCTAACTCCAATAACTCAGCCGCCTTGTCCTCTACTTTGGATTCCTAAGCATTACTCATGCTACTGCATTCTCTTCATAATAGCAGCTGATTGTTCTCAGTTTAGGCCTCAGATGGTTGGGACTGCTTATCCTGGTATCATAGCCTCCTCAGTGGTATGCTTGGCACACTCAAAAATTAATTAAATCCTTCGACAAAAGGCAGGCAATGTACAGGTATTACCAAACGTCACTACAATTTAGTCCCATACCTGATTAGTCCGACCATGCCATTACTAATGTTTCATCCATTTATTCCAGTTATGCCTTCAGCATTAATGCATGATTAATAAAATGGCAAATTTGTCAACATTGTTTGCATGAAGCATCAGTACACATGTGCACTGTCTGAAATCCAAAGTCAGCAGTGTAGAGATATTAAAATAACAGAACCTCACCCAGGCTGATCTAACACAAGAGCTGTGTAACAGACGGGTCTATATTATATGATTGAAGAGTCTACTCTTTGAACACATAATCCTCGACAATTACACAGTGAATACTGTAAACTGCGAATGGCCATGTCAGCAAATTTTTTCCTTGGGAAAAAATTCAGTTGGCCATTATCGGGAATTGCCCTTTTCTTCAATGTAGATCGATCTTGGAGTTGGTATATTTAGTTGGGGGGGGGGGGGGTCATTGGGTGTTGGGCAAAGCCCAACACTTGATTAGTGTTTTAAAGTTTTTTTGTTTTTTTTTTCTTATGGCCACGTGAAATTTTTCCTGAGGAAAAAATTTGAGGATGTGGCCATTCTTGGTTTACGGCATTTGGTGTGTGTTTGTTGAGGATTATGTGTTCGAAGAGTAGACTCTTCGATCACATAATATAGACCCATAACAGACTCAAATCAGCTACAAGCTTTGCACAACTCGATCCTCACTGCACTGTAACTAGCAACACCCAAAGCATCCAAGGAGCAAAGTTACAAGATGTCCCAGTGCAACAGCTGAAAAACATTCTAGAGTTACATGATAAAGGTCAGAGTAATAGAGGCTAAACATAAATTGTGAACACTGATATGCATCACTAAACTTAACATGTAAGATCAGTAAGAACAAGTATATAAGTCACTATGTGCACACACACACACACACACTCACACACACACACACACACACACACACACACACACACACACACACACACACACACACACACACCTGCGTGCGCACATATATACACACACATGTACACAGATGCCCACATACACATACACACACACATACACTCACTTATACACATGTGCACGTGCACGGGGGTGCGCATGCGCACACACACACACACACACACACACACACACACACACACACACACACACTCACACACACACACTCACACACACACACACACACACACACACACACACACACACACACACACGCACACTCACACACACACACACACACACACTGCGTGCACACACACACACACACACACACACACACACACATATACATATGTGTATGCACACATAGACACACACACCTACACAGATGCCCACATACACACACACACACACACACACACACACACACACACACACACACACACACACACACACACACACACACACATTCACACACACACACACACACACACACGTGCGCACATACACACACACACACACACACATTCACACACACACACGTGCGCACATACATACACACACACACACACACGTGCGCACATACACACACACACACATTCACACACACACATGCGTGCACACACACGCACACATACACACACACACACACACACGCATGTGCGCACATACACACACACGTGCGCACATACATACACACACACACACACACACACACACACACACACACACACACACACACACACACACACACACACACACACACACACACACACACACACACACACATTCACACTAAGATAACTTGGCATGGTAGCAAAGTTGCTTGAAGTCACAAACAACCATATAACAGGAATCACAGTCAGAATCAGCTGTAAGGTAAGAATAAAATCCAAGAAGGCAAACATTCTGAAAAGATATATTCATATCAACAGAATTAGGTGCACCATATACTACTGCATTGTGCAAACTATATGTCCAGTTTGGTATTGATTAACTCTTCATTTATTTTCCCAGACTACTCAATGTATCTCCCTAGCTGCATCTTTGTCATCTTTCATGCCTACAGGCACTAAAGGTGGATAAGACATTGGAGCACCTGATGTCACTAGAGGTAGAGATTCTGTTGGCCAGTTATCCTGTCCTTCAGTCCAAACTAGACTACCCAGTTGTAGGATCGTTCCAGCACTACTTCAGTGAAGTGCTCACTATGGTGATGGGGATAGCAATTCCTGAAATCATTCAAGAGTTATTAAAAAAATAAGGATTTAGAGAGTCTGCTCAGGTAGTGACACAGACCCAAGAAACAGCAGGCTTGATACAGGAGTTATGGCTGCACAACAGCCGAGGTTTCTCTGGGCTATAATATCTTGTTGCATCTGTATATTGATAATATTGCCAGGCATAGACTTTTATACCGTCCCCAAAGCTCGCAGCAGAGCAGGTGCCTCCCTCACCATTTCCAGCATAGGTGTTCTAACATCCTGTAACTGTCAGTATGACTGATCAGGAAGATCCTCAGCATAGGATTACTGCCGTTCATGGACACCTACTTAGGCAGTAGCTGGACATCCCAACCTTTATCATCCTTCATCTCCTAGTGAACGTCAGGGCCCACTTCTTACAAACATGCCTTGTTCTGCCACTTGTCTTGTTGGATGCACTGACAGTGCTCTGAAGGACACAAGTGCACCGACTGCATGTGACTGTGTAGTAATACAGACACAAAAAATAAGCACACTCCCAAACACACACACACACCACAAAGAAGCAGGACCATATCAGACAAAAGTATAAGAACCATGCATTGTGTCAGCCATGCCCCTTGAACAAACTATAAGTGGAAGCATGGTTACCTGTGCTACAGATTAGGAAACTGTGCTTATGCATGCAGGCACACACAAGTATGTGATATTTCCAATAAACTGTCCCCAGCATGCCTGTTACAGCTGGCCCAAACTATAAAAATCATGAAGTAGCATCAGTCACCATGACCGAGATCTATTCACACATTGTATATGGCACATACATTGTACAGACAAGTTATGCATACAATTTATGTGACTGAGCCTCTCAACCAAAGTAAGGCAACTAGTTAAACTAGCACTCACTTTACCCCCCAACACACACACATGCACACATCAGCAATGGTTTCACCCCATGCACTCCCTTAATTAATATAGCCAGCACTTGCAGTGCGAAGTCAAGGAGTATGTTATAAAAAAAACCTCCAACAAGTCCTAGTTCACTTATTTGGGTTCATTAGGTCAGGTTTCATTGAGAAGTTTAATTGGTCAACTGTATAATCAACCAAACTATACTAACATGCATTATCACACACCAAATGGTGACACAAGGCACATTGCAAGTGAGAAACATATGTCCCCTAATTGACTAACATAAATATAATCAGGGATACAAGGTGAATAGCTGACCCAGTATGAGACTACAGACTCTCTTCACATTTTGGCTTGTTAAAGAAATAGGCTAATTACTTAAAATTCAGCATTCAGAAGCAATTAAAAGCAATAGTAAACTATTCGCTTCTTAGTTTTAAAATAATAAAAATTAATATAAAAAATCTGATCAGACTTAGTTACTAAAATAACTGCTTTATCATGTATGATAAGTGTTTTCATCCACTAAGTAGATTTCATCAGAAGATGATCTGATGCATAATCAGCTATGGAACATTTCAACACTTATATTCCACCTGATAATATAGTATATGTATCAAATAACTTAGTTTGGATTCCTAAACCACCTAAAGTCATTAACCCAGGGCAATTCTGGGTTCCAAAGGACCATATTTTTTTCAAATAATTCAAATTGTTTCTCTCTTCTCTTCAGTGGTAAAATTAAAATCCTGTAGATAAATAATAACCAAATCAATCTTCCATTCTCATTAAAGAAAAAATAAATTCATTTTAATTTAATTTTAAAATCTGCTCACTATTTGGATGATATTATTAAAAACTGCAAGAATGGGGTAATGTAATAATGTAATAATGTACCTTATCTCCCTTATTGTCTGAACATTAATAAGTAATAATGGACTTAATCATTGTCTTACTGCATTCTTTAACCTAAATTCTGTCACTGTCTATACATTTAGCAAAAGAATCATATTCCTTTATCAAACTTTATATAGACAAACTTTTTGGATTATTCTCAAAATTATATTCCTTTAATACACCTCATAATATGTAATGATGGGCATTGGCAGGACTATATTAGATAATTGAACTTTCAAAAAGTTCGAGTCTCATATGGTCGACACCATATGATCGAATTTTTGAAAGTTCGAATGTTTTAATGGAGATCTCCGTACAGTGCAGAATGGGAAGATTTCCCTTTTCTGCACTATAGTGCGATCTCGGAGTTGGTATATTAAAAGAGCAGGGGGTGTGGGGTAAAACGTTCAGGTGGGTTATTTGTGTAGTTTATTTTTTTTATTATATATTCAAACTTTTAGAACTTTGATCATATTGTGTCAACCATATATATGACAGTCGAACTTTTGAAAGTTCGATTATCTAATATAGACCCGGCATTAGCATGCATCTTGATCATATCATACACCATTCTACCTTGCTTGTTTTAATGTATAATACAATGCCTGTAGTAAAATCAATTTCATCTTTAGAGTCTTTCCATTACAGAGACAATAAACCTGATTTATTCAATACATTTAAACTTATATTCAACAAGGGTATCAGCCCTCAAATGCTTATATCCTTTCTCTATCATTTTTACACAAAAATATAATATAGCTATAGTGTCTTTCTTATACATCTTTAAAGAAATATTCATTAAGTATCTTAAAAAAGCTGTATTGTTTCTCACTTAGCAGTCTATTGAGTATGTCTTTTAATACTATATTACTTTTTCTACATTAATGTCTTCTGTCACTTTTGATTATTCATTTGTCATCTGTCTGACATGACCTTCCTGCTCTTCTTTCCTCTACTCTCCCACAAACATCTCCTACAAATGCACATCTACCATGTACTTTATCACCTCTCTTGTATAAACTTCACTTTCTCTGCAGTCCAATAAAATGTACATTTCTGTTTTTGTTCACACATCTTTCTTCAGTATGACCCCACTCCCCACAATCCTTGTTTGCAATCTTTTCATATAGATGCTCCTCTTTTTCTTGTCTACCTTTTCTAATAATATGTCCAACTCCATTACCTTCCTTATGTACTCCCAATTTAATTTTCCCACCCCTCCACCCATAATGCATAACCTCCTGTCATTTTTTCTTTAAATACTAATTTACCATGCAAGTCACAAATCATTTTCATAGTGGCATAGTTTTCCCATAACTGTTCCCACAACACCCTTCCATCTTATTTCCAAAATCCAATTTTTATTCTTTTATCCAATAACTCTCTTGTTTTTAAATACTATTAAGTCCTAACACAAAACACCTGCAGCACACTGGTATGAAAAATGTATTTATCTACAACCCTTCATGTCTGTCACCCAGATCATATTTGCTAAAATATATTCTGTAGTTGAGATGATTAGTAACACTTGCACTTCCGAGTTTAAATACTATATAATCAATGAATTGGCACTATAATCTTCCTGTTCCTCACAGAACACATAGTCTGGAATATTCTTCTGTCCCAATATTCTAAACTACTTATTCACCCCATCTATATTCTGCGATTTATCAGTATTCTTTCAACTATCATTTTGCAGCCCTGAACACACACCCCATACCCTGATTCTGGTCTTTTATTACTTATCCACAATTAACCATCATAATTCTTACTTAGCACTGTTTATAGTGAAAGAAAACATTTTTAGTGTACACATTCCATACTCTAAGGGGGTTTGCTTTTACTATACTTTTTGTTTCTTTTCATAACTCTTTTGCCTATAGTACCTAAATACTTCCTTTCAGATTTATATCTCTTCCTGTAAACTGTTATATCTATATTGCAACAACAACCTGCCGGCCTAACCGTTTCACGTTTTTAACCTTGGTATCACCCTTTTGTTTTGTACACCCTCTCCTTCAACACTAATTATCTATTCACTTTGATTTGGGCATTATTCTTATCCTCTTCAGAAACGTCTTCTTTAGAAACTGTCTCATCCTCCGTTCCCACACAATCCATGAAAAAATGTCTCTTTTCCCCCATGTTGCATACTTTGGGACATTATTATTATGATCCCATTCTTCACAAATATCATATCTTGTCTTTAGAAAGGCATTTATAAAGTGACCCTCAGCCCCACAAAAGTCATAACACTGTGGCTACCCTGAATATGCACACCATGTACCAGTCTATTTTCAATTTTTAAATCGATACGTGACTCCCAGTGCCTGTCCACATTCCAGTACAATCAACACTTTTTAACAGAACTCATAAACAGTTTCACAATATGTTTTATGCATTAAACATCATCCCTAGTTAACATGTCACCTCTTAGCCTGCTGAAAACATTTTTCTGCAGGCTTATTTGTAGTAACTAAACAGTTCCATTGTTCAGTCTCTTTTTTATAAAAAGTCAAAACCCTGTACAATGCATCAGCAATTTTAAAACATTTGCAAAGAAACTCATCCCCAAAATAAGTGAGAGTCCTCATATTTTTAATTGCCACATCTGCTGGCTTTATAAATGGTGGATTCTGCTGCTCTGAAAACCTTAATTTAACCAAATTTCTATGTTCCACCCCAATGTATCTGTAAATATTTTTGAAACAACATAAGGCCTAAACATACCTGTGAATGCTGCAAAAAAACACTATCTACATATTTATTTTTTTTAGATCCAATACTCCTGAATCACTCTGAGCATTCTTCCTTTCTGAAAACCTTTGTGCTAAAACTACATGATTTAAGCATGTTCATAGGTTCATAGGTTCATAGGTTTATACTAGGCTATCTGCCCTAAGGCATTTATAAGCCTAGCCCAAATTATTGTGGCTTACGCCACCCCTTATATGAAAAAATACTGTGCCCATTAGTTTGTTGTGCCTCTGTCCAGCAGTGACACAGAGATGATTCCTGGGGTAAACCTACGATCTCCCATCCACAGGTCTAGATTTCTCTTGAACAGAGTCAGCGAGGTGCTCTGCCTCACATGGACTGGGATTTTATTCCACAGCATAGGGAGTCTCTGAGTGATAAATCTATCCCTCCAGCACATCCTATTTATATCCGTGCTAAGGTTTAAGTCACTTGCTCTAGTGGTTTTGGTGGATTTGGATTTTTGAGGTGGAGCATGTCCATTAATTCCGGGTTGGACATGGCCTTGTATGTCAGGCACATGTCACCTCTGAGCAGACGGTATGCGACTGAATAGAGCTGGAGTTTCTTCAATCTGGCAGCATATGACAGATTTTGGAGTCCCTTTATCCTTTTGGTGAGGAACTTTTGGGGTCTCTCCAATTGCTGCAGATGTCGGGTGAGATACATCCCGAATGGGGCATTGTACTCGATCATTGGTCTGATAAGTGAAGAGTACAGGGGAACAATGACCTCACTAGATCTGGATGTGAATCCCTTCATGATCAGGTGGGCAATGTAGAAGGTCTTTCTAACCACTTTAGCAATGTGAGTGTCAAAAGAAAGGCCACTGTCAACCTGGGTCCCCAGGTCCCTGATAACCTCTTCTGTGCTTAGTGGATTGCCACCTATATGGTAGCTTGGGGTTACCTTGTTTTTCCCGAAGGGTATGACTATACATTTTTTGGCGTTTAACTTCAGGCCATGGCTCTGGCACCAGCTATCTGTTTCCGTGAGTCCCTTCTGAAGGATATCCGTGTCCGATGCACTTTCCACTATGGCGCCCAGTTTGCAGTCGCCTGCAAACTTTGTCAGCCAAAGTCCTCCCATGTTGGCCTGTACTTCTGAGAAGTAGATGCCAAACAATAGGGGGCCAAGGACCGAGCCCTGTGGGACACCACTTGTGACCGGCTTGGAGTCTGACACAGCGCCAGCAACTCTAACCCTGTGGGTTCTGTCCTTAAGCCAGTTTGCAACCCATCTTGTGACATATGGGTTTACATTTAAGCTGGTAAGTTTTTCTACAATACCATGTTTGTTAACATGATACGTAGCAGAGTTAACCAAATATGCAAGTTGCTCATCATGCCTCATATTTGTAGTTACATTTTTGAGGCCAGCAATTGTGTTTGGGGCCATGGAAATGTTCTTGCGTGCATGAACACAGAATGTAAACAAAACACCTTATGTGTAGGCAAACCTAATAAACAAGCACATGCTGCAGCCCAGCAATATTAGGGCAAGTACAGTGAAAGAATTCTGAAGGTGGTGAAGTAAAATGGGGGAACTGTATACAAATAATATTGTACTGCAGAAGTAATGAAGAGGGGAGGTGAAATGGGGAAACTGTACTCAGATAATGCAGCCAAATGTGCTGAAGTGTGAAAGAATAAATACTTCCTGCCATACTGATTTAATGACAATTAATCTTAATGACAATACATGATTTATGCACATAAATAAAAACAGGCATACTAACAAAGGATGTGAGAAGGATGTAAAACTGCAGTGTAACAAAGGGGAGTTAGTATGATATACATGTCAATAAAATGTTGAGTTGAGATAACAGCAAGGACAGAATATACATTATGAGATAAATGCACAGACTGCAGTTCAGTTACTGCATATGATATATATATATATATATATATATATATATATATATATATATATATATATATATATATATCTACATTATATATACACTGGGATTTATGTATGCAAGCCAGCACCACTGCTGTATTCTCCATCTCAGCATGTGTACACAAGAACAAATGAACATTACAACTGTTGTCATCCATATAGAAAAAAGGGACATGTTTTTGAAAAATAACTGTTATTGCCACCCATAGGAAAAGGGTTTATCACCTACATATAAAATATGTTGTACAGTCATTTAAATATTAAATAACAATATAATAATACTCAATAAACAGAAGTGACAAATGACATTGGAAGACATTTCATGATTTCAAGTTTTCCACTGGTAACTTGCACACATCTCAGACATTGTTAAACTGGGCATACTCATATGGAATTACAGTGAGCAGTAACATACAGCAACTCAACAGCACCAACACAAAAATGTGTCATAACAGTAGACTAATCACAATTTCTGATGGTCTGGCAGCATGTCATACAGTAAGAAATGTTTTATGGAAGCCCTAATCAATGATTAAGCTGCACAATGTAATGAAAACAATTGTAGTAATAAAGAAATCTTTGGATGAAGATATGCAAAACAGCACATAAGTAAAGCTTGTGATCAATGAATGACATAATAACCATTTGCATCATATCATTTTTTGAACTCATGCCAGGACAGATATCAGAGAGATGCATACTAATCATGTACATCACAGAAATATGCATAACAGTCATGTTATGAACAATACCTATGAAGGGCTTACAGCACTTCCTCTATGGCCCTCCGACTGTGGCATAACTATTTTCTGTGTGCAAGCCACTGCTGTCTGATAAGACATTTGTTACCAAATTCAAACCCCCTGCTTATGATACTAGGTTCTCTACAGGCCTCTGTCTTGACTGCATGTGCGATAGGAGATAGCGAAGGAAGATGTCACGAATAACTGAATTCAATGTGTGTGGTAAGAAAAGTGCTGTGAATATAATTTGAACAATCTGATTTAATCAGAACACCGAAAAGGAGCTACACGTGTTACTGTCCATACAACAGTGAGCAGTACAATATCAATGCTTCTTTGCCAAGAAAGCTGTTTCCATTGTTCACAAACACACTGTCCCAGAATTGAACCATATCCTATCTGTATGTATACTATAAAACCACAGGAGCACTCACAGCACAACATGTCATGAATAACCATTTCAGTGCCATGCAATCACAACTTGTGATTATATATCACTGACCAACATAAAAATGGAGACTAACTAGATACAACGATTTTGTATAATGTCAGTACATTCATATAATGTTGCCCTTTTCTGGAATTGAACAGCAAGCTATGTAAGTCTACTGACTAATGATGTGGATTAACCACAAGCGCAAAGTAAGACAGCCCCTGCCTGTACGGCAACTGCAAGGTCCCAAAGGGAATCTGTTTAAAAAATACAGACCAGCAGACTGTGGCAAGCAAAATAGTTTTAATGTAGTGCTAAAAAGCACATAACAAAGAGAATGTTAAACAGACCGGTTTCGGCTTAGATAAAAGTAGCCTTCTTCAGTGCATTGAAGAAGGCTACTTTTATCTAAGCCGAAACCGGTCTGTTTAACCACAAGCACCACAGTGGAAGTTTTTTAACAACTGTGGCACTCCACCCATGCTAAATTATTGCGTCATATGTATGTGTCGTTAACAATGTCTTTGAGATAAAAAGGATGGAGGAGATCTCTCCCATTGTAAATGTACACATTATAACTGTGGTGGATGTTATTCATTCATTACAGTATAAGGACCAACAATGCTAGCAATCGCTGAATGTGGATGTTGAACACCTAAGCATTTGACAACAGAAAATACATGATATTGTAGAAAATGAATGTGCCATGGTAGAAGTATTATTGCAATTGTAAGATATGTTTGTATTTCAAGTCATTACATCTTGTTATTGCTGCTTCTAGGGATATGTGTGCCTGTAATTGCTGCACTAAGGCAACAACATACAGAATATTGTCTCATTCCCTCATCCCAGGGAACACTTCCTACACGTTATATAAGAAAAATGTAATCACATGCCATCATTACTCTGAATAAAAGCATAGTTATGTGAGAAAATATCATAGATTTTTGTAAGAGGAAGTAATAGCTATACATGGGGTCTATATTAGAAGACAGAATGTTTAGGTGATCGAACACCTAAACATCGATCTTCTAATATCGAAAGCAAAAAACGGCAAATGGACGATTTAATGCAGGGAAAGATTTCCCTTGGCTGTTCACCAAAGTTTGCTATTTCCCTACTGTTGAGTGATCTCGGAGTTGGTATATTTAGTTAGGGGAGGTGTTGGGGGCACAGCCCCCCATGTCGGGGGATGTGGGGGGGGTGAAGCCCCCCACTTAATTTAGATGTAAAGTATTTTTTTTTTGTGTTGTGGCCGAGGGACATGTTTCCCTGGGATGTTCAACATTGTGCAGTTCGATATTAGAAGATTGATGTTTAGGTGTTTGATCACCTAAACAGTCGGTCTTTTAATATAGACCCTATACATGCACACAGCAGATGTATTTGACAAAAGTGTTATTGACAAGTACAGTCACAATAAAACAGACACAATAATGTCTGAGCAGTAATGGCTGGATTTTACCTTACTAGCAGAGATTACAAACTATAGATTAGTGACTGAATTCCAAGTGTCACACAACATGTAGCACTACAACTGGGACACTGCATAAATGAATGAATGATATCACCATTGTTTATTAGCTGGATGTTTATGCTAAAATGATCAAAGGGCACAATAACACAGTTATGCACCGTTACACATCATATATGTATTTAATGAGTAGTCTACACAGTATAAGAGGGAAAGACACACCTATGTAGGTACACAACATGCAAAGCACAGTATCAATGCACCACAAGAGAAGTCCCACTACAACTGTGAGATACTACAGTCATGGAAGCATTGTGTAATCAGCGTGTTCTCAAAAAGTTATTTCTCCTGGGGATGCTAAGATTTGCTAGTTTAACACTATGCCACTGTAAATACATTCCATAAATGGAAGTGTGCATAATGGTGTTAGTGAGGTACGCAACTGTATATAACAGCAATCACAATCACACTATTTAAGCAAGGATGGACTTGAAACACTTACCTACCTAGTTACACAATCCATACAGCACATTATCAGCAGCCAGTGCCACAGGAGAATTCTGAGTACAAGGGAAGCATACAGCATCTATTAAGGGAATGACATCGGCAGCATTTTGTCAATGAGATGTGTGTGGTAAAATGACTTTTACAGCCATTTGGAGTTGTAAAGGTTGCCACGGCAAATGTGTATAGACAAAACATGCATTGATTTACAGTCTCACCCATACACACATTCAAGAAGTTAATCACTGGTGTATTCGAACCTCTCATCTATCTAGTTACATCTTCTAGAGAACAGAATGAGAAACACAAGCAACACAGGAGAAGTCTGACTTTTAAAGTATGAAAGTGCACTTTAGAAAACATGACCTAACCAGTGTGTTGTAGAGAAGATTATTCTGTTATAAGTGGGATAAGGAAGGTGTGTGTAAAGTTAAATGAATTCCCCTTACTACAGCACCAAGCATTACACACACACACACACACACACACACACACACACACACACACACACACACACACACACACACACACACACACACACACACACACACACACACGCACACACACACACACATGCGCACACACACACACACACACACACACACACACACACACACACACACATAGAAGAGAGACTGCACTTTTGTCAGGATGCCTTCATAAGTGTGTTGCAGAGAGAATGGTTCTGTTATCTGTGGAATAAGGGAGCTTTGTATAAAGGTAAATGTATTCTTGTCAGGGTAGATGGGCACAGCACCAAGCATTACACGCACACGCACATGCATGCGCGCACACACACACACACACACACACACACACACACACACATAGAAGCCTCCGATATCTACCCTTAGACCTTCTCCATGATGTCCTCCAGCAGCTTTGTCAGCTCCTGCCGGGTGACATAAATGCTGCCTCCAGTGTTTCTGTACCCTGAGAATACTAATGCATGAGCAACCGTAACAGATCTACCTGATGCAGGTGAAGCAGGTAGGACAGGAATTGTGGAGGCAATGCTGACAGGTTGTCAGACTGAGTGCTGGGTGCCTGTGCTGCCATTAGTGGAGGTATGGCGGGCTGACCTGCAGTGGTTAGTCTACCTCTCTGTGCCGTTGTCCATTTTGTTTTCAACAGCAAAGTATGCAAACAGCAGAATGTTAATAATTTTGTAAAAAAAAGAGAGAGAGAGAGAGAGAGAGAGAGAGAGAGAGAGAGAGTGGGTGGAAGCACATAATTAAATCCATGGCATGCCACGTTCATTTATTTTTCAATACAGTTGTTTGGCAATACAAAAATAATTATGATAATTACTTATTGTACACCTTTATGACGTGACGGTATTAATGTGTCATTAAAAAAACAAATCTCACTGCTAGAATATACAAAAGAACAACCTTTATTTCTCTATGATGAACAGGCTCTATGCATTCAAATGTAATAATTGCAGTTTTCATATTTGAATTGCTCCTGACATATTATTGCAGGTAGTATTTTAGAAATACTATCCTGTAATAAAAACTACTTGATGCTTCTGGATATTGAACCCACACACAATTAAGCCAGTGTTCTCATTGCCTCATGCAAGCACCAAGGGTTATTGGGGACTGCTTGCATGCTGTTTATCAAGATTGATGTATGCTTGCTCATGACTCTAGTGACTGAGAGGCTACAAACAGCTATATGACTTGAATTTGGACCTGAGGCATACATGCCCCATGACTTTCTGAGGCAAGTTAATCTCTCCTGGTGTGTTTCATGGCTTGCTGCTATTTCCTCTGCAGCTTACAGTGCAAATATATATATCTATGTATGCATGTATGTATGTATATGTATATGTATATATATATATATATATATATATATATATATATATATATATGAAGAGAGAGAGAGAGAGAGAGCCTCTGTCATTCTATCTATTACCTCCCTAATAAGTGTCCTGCCCTCAGACACCTAGTACATCACTCAGCCAAAAGGCCTCTTAGATCTTCAAGCAAACTACTACTAGAAGTCACCAACAGCTACAATAGCTTTGGAGACACACTATATAGTAGTTCAGTGGCCAAAAAATGGAACTCTCTCCCTACTGGCATACAAAACACATCATCCAAAGCCTCCTTTAAAAACCTCATCAGGCAACATCTCAAGCAAAGTTGGCAGTGCCATGACTGCTCCCCAGGCTAGTAAAAGCGGATAAGGTACACATACTAAACCTAGAGTACTTGATAATAGTTTTCACTCTTACTCACAAACACTGGCTAATCTACAATGTATGTACTGTATCTGTGTACTATGTATGTATTCTACCTATGTTCCAAATTTCAGCTGTACACCACAAATCTATTAATTACCTTTATTTTTAAATGAATATTTTCTTGTTTGTTCTCTCCACTGTAACTGCTGATGTGCTGCATACCACTGTAAAAACATGTCTACTGTAATTTGTGTGCATACTGATCATGTCTTAATATCTAAATGTATCTGTAATTTTTCTATGTGGAGCTTTTCTCCCCGGGCCTCTGCTGAAAAGGGCCTTTTCGGCTCATTCAGACACCCCCAGTTAACAAATATAAAATAAAATAAAAAAAAAATAAAATATATATATATATATATATATATATATATATATATATATATATATATATATATATATGGGTATACTTTGACTCACCAAATTTTCACTTCTGTGAATCGTACTTGGCTGACTCCAATTCACCGAAAGACCATTCCTCCAAAAGCACGGACTACTGAAATTCTTTCCCTGGGAAACAAACCACTTGGCTACCAGAGAAAAAAAAAAGCCTCAATGGAAGGAAACTAAACCCACCCAAGTGGGGGTCTTTGCCCCTCACACCCCCCCCCAACTAAATATACTAACTCCACAATCGCACTACACTGGGGAAAGGGCAAAGTTCATCCTGGTGGCCATGTGGTTCATTTCCCAGGGAAAGATTTTTGGTAGTCTGTGCTTTTGGAGGAATGGTCTTTCGCTGAAGTGGAGTTGACCAAGTATGATTTGCAGAAGTGAAAATTCAGTGAGTCAAATGAGGCCCATATATATAAATACATATGAAAGAATAATGACTAACTGAATTATTTAGCTAGATAATTAATGTCATATCATACACAGGTTAAGTGTCAGTATACTTATACTACTGAAGGTGTTTGCAGTCCTAAATTCAGCCTGCCATCAGCTTAGGAGGTCCTGCTTGTGCTTCTTAAGGTCACTATAATGGCAATGACATTATTCTCCAGTGCATGCAAAGACAGCCTTGGCCAAACTACTCCAAGCCTCAGCCTTATACTGAGACCTAGCATAACCCCCCTGCAACAGCTTATGGCTGCTGTATTTCATGAGGAGTGCCACAAAAATCCTGCACTCCTCAACACTCCACATTTGTACACTAAATGTAGTGCCATTCTTTCCACTGACAGCAATGAAGTAAAGCTAGCAATATATGTCTGAATTGGCATCAAGTAACAGGTTATGTGCAAAGATGCGCAGCCTCGTCAACTGCATTTGCACAATTGAAAACATATGGATACCTTGGCAGACACACTGGCACTACTTAGATTGAATAGCACTAAAGGTGTGAAATGTGGCATTCAGATTTTCCATGTTTGATACTCAGCCTATTGACACAATGAAATACTTAATAGCATGGCTTGTAATCCTTGTTGTTTAGAATGATAAATAGGATGAATTGTGACATATTTTGATGTTAAAATTATTTTGCACCATCTGGAAATAGAACCTGTGGGATAAAGAATGCAAAAATTGAAATTCATTATATTAATTCTCATTGACCCAGGAAAACTTCAGAATGAATGTAGATATACTTCAGAGAAGCCTGTGTGTGTGTGTGTGTGTGTGTGTGTGTGTGTGTGTGTGTGTGTGTGTGTGTGTGTGTGTGTGTGTGTGTGTGTGTGTGTGTGTGTGTGTGTTTGTGTGTGAGAGAGAGACTTTAAGAAGTCCTGAGAATGCATTCCTATGTAAAAGGCAATATTTCTGTTTGCACATATATTTCAGATGGATGCAGTTGTATGACCTGAGTAATACATGTTACATACATATGTCAGAAGATACACTATCCTAACCACATAGGATATGTAATGAGTTATGATCAATACAACAAAACTATTGTAATCATCATACATAGACAAGTGGATTTTAATTCAAAAATCATTATTGTCATACTTAAGAAATTGTACACACATTAGTTTAAGATTATATGTGAAGCATTAATGATATATGCTAAACAGAAAAGTTTAGTTATGCAAGCATTAGTGATACATTGCTTGAGATAAACATTTTTATCATTCTCATCTGTCTTTAGTTTTTTTAGTCTTAATCAAAATGTTTTGAGAGATGACTTTCTGACACCCTTTGTAAAAGTATCTTTTAATGGGATTCACTTGGAATTAAGCCTGTTAAAGGTGATTGTGCACTGCCAAGCAGCAAGCAAATGTGGAAGGCAATATTTTGTAAAAAGATTTACAGAAGAACACTTTTGAATAACTATGTTAAGGAACATGAAATGAATAAAATTGTATATCTAACAATAAGCTACTACTGCATTACAATGACATATTCAGCCTTCTCATATCTCTTTACCACAGCAACAGTATTATCTATTTTGCACAATATCAGGACTTTAGGTAATCCCATGGGAATGGAAAAGTGGACAGGGAACATCAGAAATGCATTCATTTTTTACACAACACACAATTAATATTGACATCTTTTCAAATGACCTATGTCTGTCAGTGTTAGTCAATAGTGACCTTACTTGAGGTTTGGTTTCCCACTTCAACACATTCATACACCAAAATGAGTGTCAAGATTTAGTATGACCTCCCTCGGTAGAATCAGCTGTGAACAGGTTTTGAACCCTGATTCACCTTTACTGTTTAAGCTCCATACATTCACAAATTATGCCACAGATATCGGTGTGTGACAGCTTGAATTTCTTCACTCAGTTCTATCCAATGTGCTGAAGGAAGTGCACTAATAGACTACTTATGGCATATTTGTCAGCTTTTACCTTGGGAAGTGACCGCTGACAGTCAACGGAGTGCAATGCCAAACTGCTCTCAAACAATCAAGGAAATAAATAAATAAATAAAAAAGACACATGTTTTAAAACAAGTACTTTAAAAGTACATTTCTGATGTTTCCTTGGCTTTGTTGTCTTGCAACACGAACCTGTACGGATTTGGACCATCAAACTATCATACCAAGAAAAATCATTTAAGATCATTTCCCATATTTGTAACAGACAATAACATATATCAGAAGGAGTAAAAGTGTTTAGATATACATGCACATTGACCAATTAAGCTGTCATTAGCATATTCTAGAATTTCCCTTTGTTTTGCAGATCTACACTAAGTGTAGAGCCATTTCATAAATAACAAATAGTGTGCTATCGTGTTGGGGCACGCTGAGCCACCAAAACGATAGCAACACTTAGTGTAGCTGTTAATGAATCTGGCCCAACAATTCTTGTTGCTATTGATGTGTCTTTAGGCAATTGCTTTTATTTCCTGGAGTTTTCTCTGCATGGTACAAAAGGCATTTATTCCCTACAATATTAGGAATTATACAATGACTGGCCCTAAACATTCAAAAAATGAGCACACTGACTGATTAGCCCAACCAGCGTGCCTGTTGTAAATCCGAGAATATACTAACGGAAAAAGGTCCGGTCACCTGGATTTTTCCATTATTATATCTCCTGATTTTTTTTTTCTTGTCCAGAGATACCAACGGAGAAAGGAAGATCTCTGCTGCTTTAATCTTGCTATGTTAAACTTGTTTAACATAGCGAGATAGCTTAAAAAAGCAACAGAGATCTTCCTTTCTCTGTTGATTTTTTTAAAGATATCTCGCTATGTTAAACTCATTTAACAACATAGCGAGATACTTAAAAAGCAACAGAGATCTTCCTTTCTCTGTTGCTACCTCTGCACAGCATGGATGTGCTGTGTAAGCATGGGAACACGACCCTTACGCATGTGAGGTATATCAGAAATGCCCCAGGATACCTGCGGAAGGGTAGCACAGAATCATTATACAATGACACTATTTAAGAAAAGTAAGTATTTTTTTTCTTAAATAATGTCATTGTATAATAGCAATAACCCACGGCTGGGTGTGGGTAATGCTGGATTTGCCCACGGTTGCCTTTGTTTGGTCACTCAGGCTTTGCCCTCTTGACCAAACCACACCAACCATGGGTAAATCCAGCATTACCCACACCCATTTGTGGGTTATTGCTTAAATAGTTCACAGCCCTCCACTGCAATTTATGTCTTTTCTCTTTCAAGACCTACAGACTCATTCACTACACAAAGCTCTGCTACTGTTCCTTCCCGAGTTTCTATCACTTTTAAAGGGCATTCTCTGAATTATCTAGGACTTCAGCCATTGCCAGCAAATTCTGAGAAGAAAGAGGCAACTATCAGCACATTATTTACCACAATATTTTCTTCTCCTTCCAGTACTGTCATACTAGCAGTTTCATCCATTGCATTCTCCATAGTGTCTCCTTCTGGCACTTCATCATCTATCTACCATAATCTTGGCTTTCGCCAATCCCTCTTGGAAAAGGAAAGAATGGAGGGGGGCTTAAATTTCATTTCATAAACCAAGAGCAAATACAAACATAAACAAATTACCTGCATCTTATTTTGTATGCATACAGATATTTACAATAAATATATACACATATATGTATGATTATCTTAGTCTATCTTAGGGTCATAGGAGGTTACTTGGGTAATGGCCCCAGGGCCCTTACAAGCCTCACCAAGTTCAACCCACATTCTCAAGGGTGTTTGGTTCAAGCAGATACTAAAATCAACACCTGTTGTCCCTGCCCAAGTAAGACACAGGTGGAACTCCAGAGATGAATTTCCTGTTACCCATCCAATCATCCAAATTATGCTAAAATAGGGCCAATGAGGGGCTTTGTTTAACATGAATAGGAAACTTGATCTAAAGGCGGCACAATCTCTGTGAGACACATCTGTCTCTCCAGCAAGTTCTGTTGATGTCACATACCAGCTTAAGATCCTTTGAGTGAGTGACCCATGTGCCATTTGATTTGTGAATGTGCAGCATTTCCATTAAAGCTGGTCAGAGATTGCTCCATATGCAAGGCACGGGGTCACCTCTGAGCAGGTTGTATGACACAGAGTAAAGTGACAATGATTTCAGTCTGTCCACATGAGACAGATGTTGAAGACCCTGAATTTTCTTTGTAAGGAACCTTTGTGGTCTCTCCAATTGCTTCAGGTATTTGGAAAGGACCATACCAAAGGGAGCATTGTACTCTATTATTGGCCTGATGAAGGAAGAGTACAGGAGGATTATAACCTCTTTTTTTTTTTTCTGGAGACAGTGCCCTTACTTATGAGATGAGCAATATAAAATACCCTTCTTACCACCGTGGAGACATTGTGATTGAAGTTAACATTGCTGTTGACCTTAGTACCCAGATCTCTTACCACTGACTGTGTGCTTAGGGTATTACTATTGATGTGGCAGTTTGCAGGAACATCACACTTGCCAAAGGGGATGATAATGCATTTGTTGCATTAAGTTTAAGACCAAGATTTTGGCACCAGTCATTAGTCTGCATAACACCTTCTTGCAGGATATTGACATCACTAGGGGTTTCAATGATCACTCCTAGTTTGCAGTCATCAGCAAACTTTGTTATTCACAGTCCTTTAGTTTTAGTCTGTACCTCAGAGAAGTAGATTCCAAACAGTAGGGATCCCAGAACCAATACCTGTGGAGCACCACTGGTTACGGGTCTGCTGAAGGAGGTGGAGTCCCCTATTTTGACTGTATGAGTTCTATCAGTGAGCCAGTTTACATCTAACAATATATGGGTTGATACCCAGCTGGTGAGTTTATCAATGATGCCTGAATGGGGGATTCTTTCCAAGGCCTTGGCTAAGTGTAGGTAGGCCATATGCACAGATCTGACCTCATCTAGGGCTTTGGTGACTGTCTAGAAGAAGTCCACCAAGTTTAACAGGCATGATCTCCCCTTTACAAAGCCAAACTGGGTACAGTCAAGTGTTTGGAGATTTTCTATATCTTTGTTAATAAGGTCCATGATGATTTGTTCCATGGCCTTACAGATAAGGATGGTCAGGCTAATCAGTCTATAGTTCCCAGGGTCTGTGGATGCACCCCCTTTTGTGCAAAGGGATGACAGTAGCTATTTTCCATTCTTCTGGGATAAAGCCAGTGCTTAGGCTGTGATTGAAAAGTGTGCCTAATGGTGATGCTAATTCCTGTTTTAACCCATGTAGAACACAGCTGGAGATTGTTGTGTGGTCCCATAGAGGCTGTATTTTTGGCTTTGGAGAGGGCATTTAAGACCTGCTCCTCAGATATACTATTTGGGCAACAGATTTTAGGGATGCTTGATGTATATGTGGCAGGGACAGGGGAATTAAATTTTCACTGAACCTGCCAGCCAGCAGGTTAGTTATATCCACAGGTCCTGTATATATAGTACCATTAGGTACGAGCTCAGCACGAGTCTGGGCTTTCCCTTTAAGGTTACGGATGTAACTAAAAAATACCTTGTGGTCATCCTCAGTTAGAGAAGCTAATTTGGATTCATAGCTTTGGAGGACTTCACCAGTAGTCTTATTTGCTTGTTTAAATTGAAGAGGGAGTTTTTCCAGTTTTCAGAGCGTTCCTTCCTACCCTTAGGTAGCAATTTCTTTCTCCTGTTGTATAGCCTATTAACGGCAGTTGTCCACCAGGCAGGTTTGTTTTTTTCTTGAAGATCTTGCTTTAGTTCTATCAGGTACAGCAGAGTCAAAACAATTGTACAAGTGCTCATATAAATCACTGGTGTATAACTCAGAATAGGTGTCTGTTCCATCAGTGGGGGGAGGGGCTATGAAGCTATTTATGCTATCACGTAAGAGGCTGTAATTAGCAGTGGAGAAGTTTTTTAGTCTAGCTGCTGCTAAGGGGCTCTTGTGTTTTAGTTACTTCTAGCGAGATTGATTTGTGTCCAAATCTCACCAGGGATGGCCAGAAACAGGGCGTGGTGCAGTTGTCCCCATGTTGGTGAGCACCAGATCCAGGATGTTTGAGCCCATTTTGGGTGTGTCAACCAACTGGTCCAGGACATTGGAGTTAATGACGTCCAGGAATCTTTGGGCAAGTGAGTTAGAACATGTATCATTTACCCAGTCACTTGATAAGTAATTAAAGTCACCCAAACCACAATGTGTGGCCATATTTTATTTGACAAATGTAGATCCAAGCAGGCTAGGTGGATATCCTGATTCATGGAGGGGGTCCTATAGCTGGAAATGACCTGAAGCGGATCTTACCTACAGTCAATTGCACCTGAAGTAATTCAAGGGAATCGTGCTATTTAACCGATATATAGGTGTACTTATCTTAAATGAATATCAATACACCACTTCCTTTAGTTCTCACAGCTTCAGTTTGTGGTCTGAATGTGTGGAAGGAAATGTGCTCTCCACAGCCTTAATCCAGGTCTCAGTGACTGCACAAATATCAGTATCTTCCAGGGTAAGGATTGCTTCCAGTGAGTGCAGTTTCTAGTTTAGACTCCTAGCGTTTAGCAGCATAACCTTGAGGTTGTTTTTACAGGGTATTTTTACATTGGGAATTTTGTTCTTGTGGCATTGCCTACAAAAGGCACTATGGGGTGGCAAGAGCCTTAGCCAGTAAACGAAATCCCAGGGTGATAGATGAAGACCAACTCTGGCAATGCATCGAGGTCTGTCGACCATGTCATCCCAGGCTGACAGATATTGGATCCCCTTGGAATGACACCAGAAACTAAGCCAATTGTTGAAGTCAATCATTTTTTGTTTGCACTGAGGTATTATCCTAGGTGAAGGTAAAATGCTGCTTAAGGCTAGGGCATACCTGCCTGCGACACATAATCAGAGAGCTCAGTCATGTCTCTCTTCATATAGTCCAGTGAGGTACGTCTCAGGTCAGTCACAACAGCATGGACTATGATGGACTCATAACAGTATCTGTTACACTTCATTCTATTTTATTACACCCTTTATAACATTTCATATTCTCAGGAAAGTGTAGGGGTTCTTTGCAATGAATTCCCTCATTTATCTAAGCAGATATTTACATCTAATATACTTTTACAACAATAAAATGCAAACTAAATAAATGCATACACTTTATATAACCCTCTCTAAATTTTATTCCAGAACCAACATTTTAGTTTTTTAATACATCTTCGTTGCATCATTTCTTATTAAAGAATACTTAACCACACTTATTGATCCAAGATAACAAAAAACATATAATAATCTTATCAGCTCTATCCACCTCAGTGTCCTGCACATATTGATAACAGCCATAGTGTATGTTATCCATATCTAACTCAAGTTGTTGCCCTTTCAAATATCTTTGCTCTATATAGCCCCCAAACCCTTTATTTTCCAATAGTAAATACACACGTTCTAATGTTTCAACCTTATTTCCGCCATTAAACATTATTTCTTTATACTGCATCTCTCCATTCATAGCCAATTTAGCTAACTATAACCATCAAACAAAATGTTCCATTCTTCAGCTTTTATACATGTTTTTTTATATTATTTTATGTAACAATCAGATTCTTCTGTCTTCTAAACCTTCCCACGTCCCCATAATAATTTTTGATGTAATATGCTGATACAGCTTTTCTCTGCCTTCAGTCGGGGTCTGTATTGTATCATCAAACATTTAGGTTGTTGAACACTTAAATGTCAACCCCTAAACGTCAAAAGCTACAAACCGTGAATGGCCAATTGCGCAAATTTTTATAGGGTAAAAATTCACTTGGCCAGCGAAAAAGAAAACATACTTTTAAGCCCTGATCAAGTGGGGTGCTTCACCCCCCACACCCCCTGAGGTGTGGGGCTGTGCCCTCCACACCCCCCTAACTAAATATACCAACTCCAAGATCGTTCTACATCGGGGAAAAGGGCAAATTCCCGATGACGGCCAAGAAAAATTTTTCCCTATAAAAAAATTCATGTAATTGGCCATTCGTGGTTTATAGCTTTCGACGTTTAGGGATTGATGTTTAGATGTTAGACAACCTAAACGTTCAATGATATAATATAGACCCATCAATCAGTCCTTGTCATGTTGTTTTCCATTTTTTTTTCATTTCATAGCATATTTATAGCAATAATGTATTTTTTATAGTTTTTCCTTCTGCCTTGAACAATATTCCCCAATAAATCTCAGGTTCCATTTCATTTTTCCTTCACTAAGCTTTCACACTGTGCTATAATTGTGTTAACACATAATGCAAATGTAGTAATAAAGAAAATACTATTCATTTTATCAGTTTCAAGTGCTTTTTACTTTTTTCATTATAAAATATCCTCTTTGACAGGGTGCTGTTGTGATCCCCAAAAGAAATAAACAAAAGCTAAATATTTTTCTGACTTAACAGGCAGATTATGTTTACCCATCCAATAAATGAGCACATTCAAAATAACTATATTGAAAACTACTTTGCTTTTAAAAGACACCTTTATTCTTTTTAGTTTCTCTCTTTTAGTTTCCACCCCTGGATAACATGTTCTCTCACATCAAACATATATACCCGAGATTTAAATTTCTCTTGAAATACATTGTCCCTGCCTATATGTTCTACATCAGCACAATCTTTACTTGTGTTGCCTCACACTGTAAAATCGGTAACATCATTACACCTTATTACATCTATGTTTTATTTCTTGTAATAAGTATTGTACCATCTCCAAATGTAAAAATACATGGCAGCAGGAATTCTACCCCTTATTTCACATCTCTCTTCCACCTTATTATTTATTTGTGTCATAACACCATTCATTGATAAAATAAATAATTTCCCATTTAGTGGCCAGCCTTGTTTTAATGCTTTATACATTTCCATTTCTTTAACAGAATCACCATGTATTAGTGAAATTATTCTTTTCCCTCTATATCTGTCTTTTTAAAACTCAGTAAATTTACTTCCAGAACTATACATCCACAAAATCTCACAAAACTTCTCATCCTTCACACTATCAAATGCCTTTCTGATGTCACATATTCTTAATACTTATATATTGTCTCCTCTTCATTAAACCAATCAGTAAAACCTAAATGAAAACTCCAGCCAAGCTAGAACTTCCACTGAGTGACCTCTCAAACCTCTTGTATCAGAGGCACATGGGATATATGCAAATGAGCCTTATGAACATCAGGTGTTTCAGCTATTTGGCGATTCTGAATCCCCGTGACTTATTTAAGTCATTTCAATGGACAATTTCAGGCCAATAAAGCCAAACCCACTAGTTGTGGATATGTATATTTCAGTCTTGTTATGACCTCATCAGCAAAGCACAAGCAGAGTGTTTGACTATGCATAAGAAACACAGGGCTGTTATACCCAGCTGATGTGGGTTTGGCTTTATTGGCCTGAAATTCTCCATTGAAATGACTTAAATAAGTCATGGGCATTCAGAATTGCCAAATAGCTGAAACATCGGATATTCATAAGGGTCATTTGCATATATCCCATGTGTCTCAGATACAAGAGGTTTGAGAGGTCAATCAGTGGAAGTTCTAGCTTGGCTGGAGTTTTCATTTAGTTTTTACTGATTGTTTTTTCTGTGACCTTCTCACTCTTTGTTTTAGTCCCTTCATTAAACCAACAACTTATCTTATTACTTGTGATAAGTATCCAGCATCTCTATTCCTTACTCCATTTGTTTACCTAAGAACAACCATTTAATATTTATGTAATTTCAACAACCAAATATTCATGAAAATTTTGAAACCAAGGTTGTGGATCTCCAGTTATTTAAACTAGTTATTTAAATTACCGTGTTCTTATTTTTTCCTTATATAAATATACGCACCTCATTGCCGTTATTAACTCTTCCGACTGCCTTATCCCATTTTCAGTCATTACCTTTGACAAATGCACCTTTTGTTCTTTTATCAAACACATATTAACATTCATATCTCATCCCATCTATTGCAGTCACAGAACCCACCTCATCTTTACTGAGTCTCATCAAATTCATTCAAAGTCCTTTTCTTGTCTATCCACTCTCCTTCATTCCCTGTTAACTCCTTAACCTTCCTATACATTTCCTTTGTCCAACTTAACTACAATGCATATTTAATATAAATTCCTGAACAATTTCTCAGATTATACTCTGATTATTCTATACCTTACTCTTATCATTGTCTTATTACAGGCTTGTGTCCCTTTATTTTCACAATCTACAAAGGGTTTTATTTTGTCCTGCCACTCACTGTATATTTTTATCTCACTAACAAATCTCTCACTGTTTGTGTATTTCTCCTTGACATTTATTTCCATATTTCTTTCTCTTTCTTCAATAAGTTTCATAATAGGTAATACATGTATTAATTGTCTGTTTACTTTATCTTTCCTTTGTATCCACCCACTACATTGCATATGCAGCATTCTATACTTCCTTTTCCAGTGCATCTCTGTTTTTTTTTGAGTAAACCACCATTCAGCCAATGACTATTAATATTGTTTTAAATCCCTGTGCTCATTCTACATTACTTTGTCTCTTGCAAAATGCAGTCATGCCTTGTCACACACTTACTATATATCTCTTAATTCCTTTCAGCAACACATTATCTTCTCTATTCTTTCTGGCTTTGCTATATATGATAACATGATCTGAAAATAATGTCTGACTTTTCTTATTTGTAAAATTATATTTTTTTTTCATTAGAAACTACTATTATAGTGGCCTGGATGGTGGACTGGTAGCAGCATTCATCAAGAGCTCTCTCACCAAAAATATATTTCTGACAGGAATTTTCTTTCAAAATTGAGTTTTGCCTGATTTAATCATTACCAGTTTATTACTAAAACATTTAGCATTCTACTGAAGAATTTTTTTTATCACCAGAACTAAAAATTCCTATCAAATTCAACCAGAAAAGAAAACTTCACTCACATTAAGACTTCAACTCAAAACGCCTCACTAAAAAAATGAGTTGCATTCCTTGCTGACAAATATACAAGACTTACCTTTAAAGATAGATAAAACTGATAATAAGCTGGACACTTTCAAGGATAAATGTTGCCAACAGCTTGAACAATTACAGGAGATGATTAAGCAACAGAAGACTCAAATAACAGCAATGAAACAATCCCTTAATGACATGAAAAATGGACTAGCAGAAGAAGAACATCACTCAGAAGTTTTATTAATGCAAAACAAATACTTACTGGAAAAACTGGATGACCTAGAAAATAGATCCAAGAGAAGCAATCTTCATATTTATGGACTACCGGAGAAAGCAGAAGATGACAATATTATTAATTTTATTACCACCTGGATACCATCTATACTTAAACTGCCTGAATCACTACCCTAGAGTATTGAATGAGCTCATAGGTCTCTAACAACAAATGAAACATCAAATTCATCAAATTCTAGACCAAGATCCATTATTATGAAGATGTTTTCCTCTCAACACAAAGAACTGATATTAAAAACAGCCTGGAGAAATTTCCCAATAAAATACCAAGGTTCTGTCATCAGCTTTGACAACGACTATTCCTCAACAGTACTTGCAAAAAGAAAATAATTCTAGCCCATCATAAAGCACTGAAGAAAAAACAATTTAAAACCCATCTTCTATACTCAGCAAGACTGAAAATCTTCCTTCCTGAAGGCATCAAAATATTTGACTCCCTAGAAGCTGCAACAAAATACCTGCTTAAAAACAACACAATAGACCAAGTAGAAGTTATGGATTGGAGTAAAAGTGCACCTAAGAGAAATGCTGAAAAAAATGAATGGAAAGTAGTTGAACAGAAAAAGAAAAAGCTGAAGGACAATAAATATACTATACTTCATAGGTTTTATATTGTCAACCAACGTCTACTTAATACTCTTCACTGAAAACAGGTACATACCTTTTATTTTTATATTCAAGTTTATGCATTATATTTTGCATAAACTTTAGTTAATAGGCCATTTTAATATAAGATTTATTTGCACATTATAAGAGTAAAAAAAAGTAAAATTTGAAAAGTTATAAGTAAACTAAAGCAAACTACAACAATATGCGATACTTAAAGTCATCCTTAACATAATTTAATAATTTTAAACTACTATCAACAGCATCAATACGACCAACAAAGGTCAAAATATAAAGCATGTTATTTAGAAATATATATAAGTCACATCAGGTAATATAAATCCATGCAGTTTTAAAACTGAAATGAGACTCTTAAACATATAGAAATGTTTTTTTCTTTCCACTAAACGAATTAGATATGTCCCTAAATAGTACCAGTGTTTATAAACTGAAAAAGAAAAAAGGAAAAGAATGGAGGTAGTGTGTGTGAAATATTCATTGTTGTGGAAGTGTTCAGGATGGAGTTTTGTTGTGAAAATGATTATTTTATTACAAAAGGGGTGGTGCACATCTTTGATTTTGCTTATTTTGCTCTCCATTATAGTTTTTAACTCAGCCCTGGTGTTCTAGTGTTAAAAAAGTATAAAAACATTTCCCGCCCCTCCCTGCCTAGAGACTTACCCATTTTTCTTTAAAATCTCTTGTATTATTTCCATACATTTTCCAGACGAGTTCACGAGGCAAATAGAAGCTTTTAGAGGTTAGTTTTTATTAGCTATGGTTAGTTTCTATTTCTGTTATCTGGATGTAAATATGATTTCATAACATCATTGTTGTACCATTCAATACTTTTTTTTCTTAAAATTGTGATAAAATTGGAAAACAAATAAAAAAAATAAGTGAAAAAAGAAAAAAAAAACTACTATTATAGTGATAGTGGAACAGTCATCCTTTACTTTTGATTACACAAAATTTTGTTGCAACAAACTCCAGCTCTTCCCATTGATATTTTAGACATTTTAACACCTGCAAGCCCTACAGCAGCTAACAGCCTTCTCACTTAGAAACAAACAATATTCACATTCAAATAATAAATATTAAGATTATTTCTTACTTATAGTTTTCTGCTTTTTTTTTTTTTTTGCTATGTTCCTTCATCATCTTCATACTTACCATTAATTTTACTTATAGTTGCCCTTGGGGAAATTTTAGTAATATATGCTTTTTCTCTGTTAACATCAGGCTGGATTCCATAAAGTTCAAAGACTCCAGCACATTACACCAATATCAGCAGCAAAATTTCAGATAACAATATAGTACTTAAATCTGTCTCAGTGAACTCTAAAAACCTGAAAAACAAATCTCAAACGGCTACAGGTACACTGAGGTGCCAAAAACTGCAACAATAAGAATAGAATGAGGCACCAAAGTTACACACAGAACTATCCACAGTAACTTTATTTAGAAAAGAACAGTAGGTGAGCGCTTTCTCTCTAAAAACCTCATCGCACAAGGGAGTAGCTCAGTAGTAATGGCGCACTGAACTTTATTGCCATGTAATCTGTAAACAATGAAAAATCGCTGTCAAATCTGTAAGCAATGAAAAATTGCTGTTAAAGCATGATGTAGATTAGCAAAGTTACAGAAAGAGTCTGAAGAGTCAACCATCCTGACAGTCTTAAATATATATCTATAACAGAATCTCTCCAGTAAGCCTAAGGATAATATGGAATATCACCCTCAGTGATATGTTAGCTATCACTTACACAATGCAATGAAATCAGTAAGTTTTCTAATAAAAAAAATGACTAAAGGTGAAAGGCAATCACAACCACATTGCCACAGCTAACATTGACTAACAGTGGGTGCAGAACGTGAGTGGGGGTAAAATTTGAAAAGTTATATGTAAACTAAAGCAAACTACAACAATATGCTATACTTAAAGTCATCCTTAACATAATTTAATAATTTTAAACTACTATCAACAGCATCAATAAGACCAACAAAGGTCAAAATATAAAGCTGGGACATAGAAAAGAAGATGTGTGGTGTGGATAAAGAAGAGGGACACACAAGAGCAATGCCAGAGTAGGAAAATCAGAGGGAAACTCAGACGGGCATGGGCATTTTTTTTTTTTTTCTTTTGGGAATAGGCCTAATTTTTTTTTAGTTTTTTTAAGAAGAGAAGGAAAGTTAAAAATAAAGAAAGACGAGGAGAAGGCCATCACAGCAGGTATACCCATAGAACAAATATCACAACACATGACAGACAAAGTTTAGAAAAAGACAGTAAGGACAGGTAATTTATACAGACACACACTGTACAACATGAGCAATTGAAAGTTGTCAGACAGAGTGAGGATGCATACCTGCCACAGTGAAATAAAGCAAAACATATCTGTCTATGCATTGTTGTGTTACAACAATTTACAAACTGTGAAGCAGTCATACCTGTATGTGTATGACTAATGGTATATATATATATATATATATATATATATATATATATATATATATATATATATATATATATATATATGAGTTGCAGGGCAAGAAATAAGGATCACAGTACTACTGCAACAAATCAGCAAAATGCTTGCTAAATTCACGAGTAGGTGACACGTATGCCATGTCAAAGGCAAGACACAGGTGTAGACATATATATATGACTGTCAGTGGCCTAAATGGCACATACATGAAAGCAATATCAATACATACACACACACACACCAATGACATTTAAGAATTTTTGCAAAACTCTAACACTACAGCATGAAAATATGAGGTTGTGCACATGAATTTCAGCAACATGCACTGGTTAACACACAAGGAGAATGAGAACAAGGATACATTGCAAGAAAGAGACAGTGACTTGTTTGCAGATGTTTTGCATCCATAAAATGGCCGTACATTTGGCACATGTTCATCACATCAACAATGTAATACATGGCAATGGTCAATAACTGCAATAAAGGTAAATATATCTGCAAAACATATTACGTAAATATGAATGCGGAAGTGAGATGGACAGAAAAACCCGGGCCCACATCAAGGAAAAGTAGGACAACAAATGCATGTGTACAGCACATAGGGTGCTGTAAAAGCCAACCCAAAATACATTTAAACAAATGGCAAATGTATGCCACATGGGCAGACTGTATTGCTGATGCCCACAAAAATGGGCATGTATAAATCACACATACACAGTAATGTGCACTAGTAACATAAACAGACATAGGTAAGCAGGCTAAGAATATTAATCACATACACATATGCTGTCATACCAATGTTGAATATCAAACTCCAGGGGTGTGTGCCATGCACCATGATCATTACTGAGCAGAGCACACTCCTGTGAGCATCATTACAGCACATCAATGCAAGTAAGTAAATGCTCACAGGTCAAAGGTACAATGGTGTGTCAACATGGATCAGACTATGAGCATAGACATGTACAATCATCAGTTAATGTGCACAAATATTGCTGCAAGGTGTGAACTTATGTGAATAAGGAATGGATGTAGAAATTTAAAACAGTGTAAGAAACTTCTCTGTGTGGAAGATTTTCAGTCCATATATTTCTAGTTAATCAACGTATATTAATCAGATCAGACAATAGTAGTAGAAGTAGCGAACTTAAACTCGTCTTAAGTCAAAACAAAACAAAACAAAAAATAATAATAGAAAATATATAACTGTACAGCATTACTATTTGAAAGTAATCCAAGCAAGGCAGGTAGTCTGTTTCCAGTTGAAAATCCTTTATTAAGTACACAGACAAGCGATCCAAGTAAAACAAAAATAGAGTAATAATTTCCTCACAAGCTTTCTAAATATATATATATATATATATATATATATATATATATATATTTTTTTTTATCAGGCATGGGAGTGGTTTATTGTGCTATAAAACAAAGTGTTATTGGTACACATGTTAAATTCACATTCCCTTCCCCCATCAGTGTGACATTCAAGCTGGTCGTGCCCTACTTAGTAGCTGTCATAATAATATATAACCCTTATGTACTTTAAATAAAATTTATAATGATGTGGTACCTCTTATTTAACCAGATTATTAAGTAGATTATTAACTCTGTGATTTTATCCAAGACAATAAATTACATGAATGGAAATATATCAACCCTAGTTCATTTGGCAATCAAAAATATATTTAAATATATACATATACATTTTGCATGTAAAAATCAATTTCTATTTTCACAACCTATTGTTAACAAAGATCGCTTTTGTCCTTCCAGACTTCTTCAGGTCTGTGTACAAGAACCCTAAAAACAATCTATAAAAATATATATAATTGTATAATTAGTTAGTATTGTTATTACACATCATTTTGAATAAAGTGGAAAAAAGAACCAGAAAAAAATAAAAATAAGAAAAAATGTATATATGATGATGGAAACAAAATATACACTTTCATTTCAATTGATTTAAAATGGTATTTAAAACCAATTTGTAGAATAAAATAAAATGCAATTAGTCATGTAAACAATGTGGCAAGTTTCTAAGTTCCAGTGCACTTTTAATTGAACAGTAGTAGTTTTGTCCAGGCTTCCTAAAAGAGTTCAGCTTTAATTGCCACATGAGTTCATGTTTCTCCAGAATATTCGGGATGTCTCCTTCAAGATCACCCATGTCTATACGATCCAGGATCTGGAACTTAAAACCTGTGTGTCTTTTATGAAGAGAAAGGTGTTTGGCTAGTGCATTATTTTTACATCCAGAGCGAATTTCTGACAGATGACATGAAATCCTACGCTTGAGTTTATTTACAGTCTTGCCCACATAGAATGCATCACATTCATTGCACTGTGCCCTGTAAATTACTTTTGTAGTGTTACAGTCACCCCCTGCACTTGTTTTAATTATCTTCTTTAAATAAGGGAAATAAAAAATATCACCTTGCTGTATAAATATACAAAATGTACAATTAGTTTCATATCTTACAGTGCTTTTCTCACATGGTCTAGGTTTAAATTCAACAAAACTTCTAATGTTCCTGGCCTTCCTATAAACAAAGGATGGGGCTTCACCTAAGATGTTAATCAGAAAAGGGTTTCCTGTGACAATGTCCCAGTTTTCTTCAATAATATTTTTGATACTGTGATAATCCAAAATGTATGTCAGGATGCAGCTATTTTTGCATTTGTATTCTCTGTGGAATTACTTAACATTTTTCTACTGGGGATGTTGAGTGAATGTGCTTCAGTCCTTTTCAGTTCTATAATGGGTTCCAGGATGTTTTTTAACATCTGACTTTCATAGCCTCTCACAAGAAAATCATTCTCTAAGTTGTTCCGGTTTCTCAAAAATGGTTCCATCTCTGTGGTAATTCTAGCTAATCTAGAGCCTTGGGACTTCACTACATTATACTTATTTTTTGTAGGATGTAGACTTTTACTTTGGAGTAATAAGTTAACCCTCGTTGGTTTTCTGAATATATCAGTGGTGATTCTGTTATTGTTGGTGTCCTTGGAAATCTGCATATCTAAGAAAGTGGTTGAAGTACAGCTATGGGAAAAGGTAAACTTCAGGAAGGGGGTTGTTTGATTGAGGTAAGTGATAAAATCTCCAAGCTACAAGGTGTCACCTTCCCGCACAAAAAAGATGTCATCAATAAAACGTAAATAGCATGTGATATGCTGCATGTAGTCTGTGTTGTTTAACACAAAGTCCTCCTCCCATTTGCCCAGGGCTATGTTAGCTATATTGGGAGCCATGGCAGCCCCATTGCTATACCAGTTTTTTGTTTGTATTGTTTGCCATTGAAAGTAAAGAAATTGAAGTCCAGTACAAGATTAATGAGCTCGCTTAACTTTTGTACCTGTGCCTGTGTACCCTGATTATGTTTCTTAAAAGACTCCATAGCTGCTGTTATACAGTAATTGTGAGGGAGCACTGTGTACAAGGATTCCACATCAGTATAGTTAATAAAATACTGTCAGCTTCCACTGTAATTTTTTTTATTTTCTTCAAAAAATCCATTGAATCTCTTATGTATGACTTATTCTTTTCTGCTAGAGGTTTCAGCAAGTAATCAAGGTAAATGGCTGTGGCTTCAGTAAGAGAACCTTCACTTGCTACCACCGGTCTATAAGGTGGGTCTTCTCTGTTCTTGTGTGGCTTTGGTATTCCAAAAAAGTAAGGTAAATGTGGGCGTGGGCTCCATAAATAATTATAAATATTTTCAGTGATAGGTTTTTCTTCCTATAATGTGGTGAGATTAGTGTTCCATAAATCATATGCTCTTTTATGTCATCCATGGTTAATAACTCATAAAATCTGTTATCCTCCAGCATGTTCTCTATCTTTTGGTTGTAGCTAGTGGTATCAGTCACAAGTATACCTCCTCCCTTGTCTGCCTTCATTACATGCCTGGATTTATCATTGCCTAGCTCAAGCAATGCTTTTCTTTCTCCCTGTGTTAAGTTATAAAGTTTTTTCTTAGGAGGTTTTTTAAGCAGTTTCCTGATATCCATCTCACATTTCACTTCGAAAGCAGCTAATGCTTGATGTAGTGGTGGACAATAGCTGCTAGGCCTTTTTATAGTTTCATCAATAGGCTTATTTTCAATGTCATTACTTTTGCCATGAAACTGTACCATTAAGTTGAGCTTCCTCACAAACATTTTAAGGTCTATCAGTACCTGAGCAACCTCACTCCTGCATCTTGGTACAAAAGTAAGTCCTTTGGACAACACACTTTTTTTCCTCTTCAGTCAGTGCTTTAACAGAGTGGTTCCAGATAAGTGGAGCACCTGTTATTGTGGCACCTGTTGTTGTTGTTATTGTACCTGTTATTGTAGCTGGTTCCTCTGTCTGAGCCTGGAACCTGTGTTGTAGTCGGGGTTCCAGTCGGGATTGCCCAGGTATTGTATTTCCCTCACCCCTGCCCACTGTTTGGTTGTCCTGTCTCCCTGGGAGTTCAAGGATAGAGTATGAGACCTCTGGAATTCCTCCTCTGCTTTCTGGAATCTCGGTGGGTTGTAGTAGTATTCCTCGCTGTGGTTGTGGTATGGGGGGACCTGGTAAGAGGGACAAGCTCTGGCGCTCTGGTGGTGGTCGTCTGGTTAAATAAGAGGTATCACATCATTATAAATTTTATTTAAAGTACATGAGGGTTATATATTATTATGACAGCTACTAAGTAGGGCAGGACCAGTTCGAATGTCACACTGATGGGAGAAGGGAATGTGAATTTAACATGTGTACCAATAACACTTTGTTTTACAGCACATTAAACCACTCCCATGCCTGATAAAAAGTATATATATATTTAGAAAGCTTGTGAGGAAATTATTACTCTATTTTTGTTTTACTTGGATCGCTTGTCTGTGTACTTAATAAAGGATTTTCGACTGGAAACAGACTACCTGCCTTGCTTGGATTACTTTCAAATACTTAGTAATGCTGTACAATTATATATTTTCTATTATTATTTTTTGTTTTGTTTTGTTTTGACTTAAGATGAGTTTAAGTTCGCTACTTCTACTACTATTGTCTGATCTGATTAATATACAGTGATTAACTAGAAATATATGGACTGAAAATCTTCCACACAGAGAAGTTTCTTACACTGTTTTGTTTTTGGAGCCACTACACTTTAGTGGGTTGTTTTGAGACTTCAAGGATACCACAGAGATTACTTGTTTTTTGTTTGATGTAGAAATTTAACATACAGCAAGCACAGAGTAATGTATTGTTACTGAAAAAATATACCTACCATGGTGTACACATTAATGTTAAATTGGTGTTTGATATAATCAGAACAGGATGACTGCCCATAAGTATGACATACCTGTATATGACCCCACATGGCATCAGCATTGCCAACATATGACACACAACAACACATCATGACACTGGGACAGCATGACAACGTTCAGCCAAAATACATCGGAAATTACATTTCCTTCTATTGCACATACATGATATGGTAATACACAAATCCTACCAATACCAGAATGGTAGTGCTGGACTACAGGCAACATCTGTTGTCTGTCAGTTTCCTTCAGTAAAACATATTTATAAGCTAATTGTTGCAGCACTATCAGCAGGTTAACATGCATGGACAGCTGAATGTGGGAGGAAAGTGTAATGTGTTAATGTGTGTCATGCACACATTGAAACATAATTAAATGTCACACAATGATATCTGTATGATATACTTGCAGATGTAACACATAAGCATGGCAGCTACAGGGTATGCATGCACGAGAATACAATACAGTAAAATCAGTTATATGGCAATCAGCATGCTGGCAGCATAACACAATTATAGCACACAGACAATACTTACAGACTTGACAGACTGGCCTGATGCCTGGGGATGAGCCTCATGAATGATCTCCCAGGCTATTTCCTTGAACAAGTCATGCATACCACATGCTATGTTCTAAAAAAAATTTTCCATCAAGTTCCTCATCTGTGTTTGAAAGACATCAGTCATAACTTCCCAGATCTCCTTCCAATAATCGTCTCTATGTTGGTCCTGGTATATCCTCCAGGTGTAGCTAGCATGATGGTTCATGCAGGTGTGGGTCAAGCTTTCTCATCATCATTGTCATCATCGGAGGACTCTGGCATTGGCCTGACACTTGCTTGTCATCATGGGACAGTGTCATGTATCACACAGCTTCTGTTAACAGAAACATAAAAGGTGCTGTATATCAGGGACACAGTAAGGCATGTCTGAGGGTGTGTGTTGTGAATGCAGTGAAAAGACTCGGCATTATGACATCACCTGGATGGGAGATGGGTTACTAAGATTGATCATGGCTTCAGATTTCAAAAAATGAACATGTGCTGGGTATGTAGGTAAATAATTAACAAGAATGAATTCATGTCAACAGTGTGGCTATAACCATTAACCCCAATGAAAAACATTCATTCCTCAGACAGTGGGACAATGTCATGTATCAAATAGTTTCTGTTAAACAGAGACATAAAAGGTGCTGTATATCAGACACACAGTAAGGTATGTGGGAGAACTACATTTAAAGATATTCCTTGGCAAAGTGCATATCACAAATTAAATGTATACATCACTGTATCTCTCTGTTGTGCATTTCAACTGTAACTCTGACCATCTGATTCTTTCAAAGGACAAGGAAGAGGTTGTTGAAGTGAATTTAATACTGACTGACAAAACAACACTCTATAGCACTTTTGAAAATAATACCATATTGTACAAAACTTTGTCATGTCAGACACTTAACACTCTGTAGCAAGTTTTATTAACCCTGCACTTAAAGAGATGCTGTTAACAGACTGCTATGGTTTACGAATATGTTTGTAGGAATTCAACAAATAACTAAGTTATTCGTCACCGTGCACAAAATAAATGTTAATATCAATAAGAAGTTATGTAGAGAAGAATATTCAACTGTGTGTGAAATAAATCAAGATAACCATATAATGATATGTTTTCCAATGTGGATTTGAACCCACAGCACCCTAAAATATAAGCTTGTTGACCGGTTTGTTTATAGGGCATGCGAACAAGTACTGCATGTATTTATCCGTATTCCTATGGCTAACAGATGAATATGGAAACCTCTGACACTTATTAGCCATTATAATCTAAAAAAATAACAGCTAGCAACACATAACTGAAAACATATGCAAAATAAGCAGGCATTCTTCTTGCCTTAAACAAATGATATTGTAGTAAGAATTTTCAATTTATTAGGAGGAATGAAGTAAAGAAGTTATTTATGAGTTACTATTCAGACATGTTCGTCTACAGTATGTGATACTGTTGTACTATACTAGATAACTATGAAATGCATAGTCATCAGTGGCCTAGGCATTATAGGTGTCAGTGATACTCAACTATAGTGGATGTGTGAAATTATGTCATTATATGTTGAAAAACAGATGTACATCTACAAAGTTCAGAATTATGTATATTACAAAATTAGTAAATAAATTAACAGCATGGAAATAGAACCCACACTTATATAGAGAGCAGTCACTATGTCTTCTTAATTAACCAGATGAGCCACTTGTCAGAACAGTTACTCAATGGTTACAAAAGCCATGAATCTCATATATTTGGTATCTCTGAATTCCGTAGGAATGTTCAGCTATAGATAGGATTGTGACACTTACTGTAGGGATCCACTGGATATTTCTGCACCTTGGTGACCCTTCAAGGAACCTCCTCTTTGTCTGTCTGACAGACTTTGTCTGTCTGATGCAAGTCATCATAGCACTGGTGAACCTGCACTTCAGTATGGTAGATCCTTGTACATCATCAGTGCTGCTTTGCAATCTGGCTCCAAATGTCAAACATTGCAAAGCTTTTTGGCCTGGCTCTCATCCGATGCTCCACTCCAGCACAGATTGTCAGCATCTGTGTGATCTCCTCCTTAGCCTAATTGGACACCTGGAGAAATCTCAGCCTTCTGGAAGTAGCCATCTTGATACTCCAATGGTAAATGTAGTATAAATAGAAAAATGCTCACTGAGGTCCCACTCACTTCATAGGTAGCAATGATCAGATCTATAAATGTATAAGAATCAATATTTAAAAGTGGTGCTTATATCATATTATTACATTATTGGAAGATAACAAGCATGTGCTACACATTACCATTTATTGAAACCTATTGAGTACTTGAGCGGAGCACCTTCCCATTATAACGAGTTATTGGTTAATGTGCCAGATTTAAGAACTTACACAGATGTGCAAAAATAGGATTCCAAAACCTGGAATTTTAATTAACCTCATTAATTATGTATGGTGCTAATGTACTTAAACAAGGATGCACATTAGATGATCTTACTTTCAGTGACACCCAAGTCATAGGTAGCTGATAAGGTAAATTGGCATCTGCCGGCATTTTTGTTTTGGGGAATATTACCTCTGTTAACATTACTCATTCTCAAATGTACCAGTATAGATTTATTTTTATTGAAAATGTGAGCATTAAGACAAATACAACTTACTAGAGGGCTGTTTGATTTACCTTTATACATATAGGTGTTGCCACCTGCATTAAGGACATATATTAATTTCCTAAATGCAGTTGTATAGACATATTTGCATAGCAAAAGTGAACAGTACATAAAGATGATTTACCGAATGTAAGTATGTATTGCGGGTGACTGCATACACACTGCGGTGTATGTATTGAAACCTAAGGAGTCCAACATTATCCATATGTATGTCATTTTGTTGTTACAGATATTTATTCAATGATGGTTCTTAACAGCAAGTCTTATAACTACTGGTTCAATATAAAACGGATCCATACTCTCTATGACCTGTTTACAGATACTGAGTTTTTCTGATTCTTTCCATACCATGTTCAGTTATGATTTGTGTAGTATTTTAATTTTAAATGCATGCAGACTCCTGTGGCATGATGCTATTGTCATTCGACCTCTGTTCAACAGATATATAGTGTAAGGGGTTTGAATCCCATAGACCACCTCTACAGATATTGCAAGTTATGTTGATTTTACAACTATGTATGCAGGCATTGTTGTTACTTTTTGAATGACACATTAGTATATGTCACAGTGAATGCTATATAGACCTCTGCATTACAAGAGGAATGCATACTGTTTATGGTGGCATAAGCTGTCCAGTCCACATAATCATCTGCATAGCTGGGGTCCCCACATTAATATGACCATGTGCATATCACTGTCTTTTAGATGGGAAGCAGACCTAGGGGTGACAATTTCTCCCCACAGGAAACTGACATCATACTAGATGCTCTGTGACAGCATGGACAGAGACTCCATGGACATGCAGCAAATACAGTATGGAGGAATGAAGTGTGGGCTGACATCTCCATGCAGCCAACAGGTTACAACAGCATGAGAGATGGAGGGATGGCACTGGTGGTGGCCCACCATTGATCCCCCCCCCCATAAGATCACAAAATTTCTTGTTTCCCTACATATAGCAAGTGGGAAGCAAACCATACCTGGGGGTGGCATAAGAGTAGAAGTTCTAGGCTGAACATTTATGTCTTACTTTGCATGACATGGATGACTATAGAGTAATTCATTGCATATCGCTGTTGCATGCATGTTCATGTATTGCCATTTTGGATTTACAGCAGCAGAACTGAACCATGCACACAGATCCACACAGGGTGATGATGATGAACATAAGTGTAATGATATGTACTCATAAAACTTCAATACAGACAGAACAGTTCAACTAACATGTGCAATGCTATCTGCATTAATATTCACGGGTCTATCTACTTCTGGATAATACCAGGGAACAGTAGGTGAGTGTCTCCTTACAGTGTTGCTGTGATGAGCACTGTAGCTGTTATTGCCTCAGTCTCATGACATGGCACTGCTGTTTACTGTTATATTGATAGTTCCCTACCATTGTAAATTACAGTTACATCTGCTGGAGGCCCAACCTGTGCAGGTACAAGTACAATCAGACCAGGTATGTTACTGCAACAGGTTCGTAGTTTGTAGCAATGTGTAGCAGACCTGTGATACATGACATCAATGTCACTGTTTTTCAACACAGGGCCATCTGGCCAACAGGTGCAACACCCATCATGTGAGTATCCACACCCCCTATATCCTTATTTTATATGAGTGATAAGACTGATATAATGAACATTCTTAAGTTGAATTGGTCAATATTGAGCTTGGACAATGACATCTCAAAGTTGTTGGCCATAGACTGAATTTTGCTTTTAAGAGTAAGAAATCTTTTAAAAGAAAACTTTGTTATAAAAATGTGATGCAAAAAGAAAGTAGACAGGAAGGTGGTTGGACAGGCACCAGTCAATGCCGTACATGCAATTTTTATATGTTTATTAACACATCAGCATCTTTTATTCATCCAGTTACTTGTTTTGAGTATAAATTTGAGGTCATAGCTAACTGTCAAACTAGGAATCTGATTTATCTGGCGACATGCATAGCTTATCGCTGTTTCTATGTAGGAAAAAAAAAACAGGTCACTGATGGAACGAGTCAGGGAACATATATATTGTATTAGGAATGGAGACACTAAGAATGCATTAGCCAGACACTGTATACAGAATGAAAACGAACATGGTTTTAGGTTTCAAGTTGTTGAAATTATTTCTGAAAATATACATGGTGGTGATGTTAAAAACTTTACTGAAACCAGAGAATTGCATGAGATTATATTATGGCAAGCTGATAAACACTCAGGTCTAAATGACAGGGTTTCAATTAAGCTAGTATTAAAAGCACGTCTCTTTAAATAATATAAGCTGATGTGAGTTTCTTACCTTTCCTTGATTTTTATTGGTTGCTTTGAATCAATGTGAATGTATTAAAAGTGTTTGCTGATGTAGTTTTTTATGTGGTCTGATGAAGCACTAGTACTTGGTGTGAAAGCGCTTACCTTATTAAACTTTTAAATGTTTTATGCTTTCAGTCATGTTTCTGTGCCTTGTTTTCTTCAGTTACATTGGTCTTTGGCTTGCAGGCACAGTTTATTCCTTGGGGATTTTATCTTTTGTTTCTGTCTGTATAGTAACTTCTATCTCTGTGAAATCTTAGAATGCATAAATGTAACTACTGTATTGTGCATAAATGTAAGTAGTAATGTAACTACTCTGTATTTAACTTGAAATTAGTATAGTGCAATGTAAACAAATGGAGCTTTTGTCCTCAGGTCTCCACTGAAAATTTATCTTATCCAGTCAGACTTTTCCGGTAAACAAAGACAAATAAATAAATAAGTAATTTATTTCAAAGGAGACTGCTTTGTGGACTGACCTTACCAGAGACGATACAAAACTAGGAGGGTATAACATTCTCCCATATTTGTGAGCAGCAGATTGAATATGTTTGTACCTGTAGTAAGTATATACACTAACTTGTTCAGGGTGCTTGTGATTACTAAGTCTGGGAATCTCTGCACCTGAAAATTTGGGATCATGTAGGATGGCCATGTAGAATTCCTAGTTTAGAGACTGATAATTCATTTCCTCCACAGCTATAGTATTTTGTTGAATGGTAAATGTTTCCAAAAGGTCTAACTAAGTAGGAGCTATGCATTTCATAAGAAAAACATGTTTCCCTATAGCATGCTAGTATATGGTATTGGACTATGGTAATCTGTATGTGGTGGAACTCCACTGTGTCACCCTGTTTAGTCAACCTAGAGGTATGTTTGTTATTGATCACACTTGAGATATCTCTGCCTTTAGTCCCTGTCTGTGCAGTTGTTTGTCTAAATGTGTGGAAGGCACTGAAGCCTTGCACTACCAAGGTACTCCCTGTGGCTTTAAACCATGTCTTGGTAACTGCTCAGATGTCCGCATTCTCCAAGGTAAGGACAGCTAGAAGGGAGTGGAGTTTCTTGTTTAGACTCCTGCTACTGAGCTGTAACACATTTAGATTTCCTTCGGTAGATTTTGTTGTGTTGGAAGGTTTGTCAATTTGGCATTACCTAAAAAAGGCTATATGAGGAGGACAGCATTTTAGGCAATATTCAAAAGCCTAGATGGGACAGGTGCTGACCAACCTGAGCAAAGCAGCATAGTCTGTATGTCTTTCCACATTGACAAATACTGCATCCATCCAAAATGAGACTAAAAACTAAATCAATTATTAAAGTCAATCATTTTCCGTGGCATCATCCTTGGTGAAGGTAGAATGCTGCACAATGCTGGACACATACCAGGCTGTGGCACATAATCTGACAGCTCCATATTGTCCCTCTACATAGAGTGTGGGTAGGTGTGCTTCAGGTCATTTGCACCGACATGGACTATGACTGAGGCATACTGGTACCTGTGGTTGAGTGACTTGAGTCCACGTGTAGTTTGGCAGATTGTGGCCTCTGATAGGCAACTTACTGTTACTGTCCTTATTCAGGCTGGTGAATGGTTTATCAGTATGTCATTCAATGGAGTACCTATGACTAGAGTCCTGGGTAGTGTAGTGGCTTGTCTTATGGCTTGGTGTTGAGTCCCCAATGGTTTTAGCCTTATGTGCAGTGTTAGGTGTTATTTCTGTTGAATGCTTTAGGGTTTGCCAAGGATAAATTTTGCAGGTGGAATGTCTGGGGGACTTTGGAGATTGGGAAGATTGCATTTAAGTGCCTCAGCATAAGTAAGTCTATGTGTGGGGTGCATACTACATGGTGTGTGTAGAGTAAGTGCTTCTGACAGCCAAATTGCTATTATAAGTGTTTGTACATAAGAGTTTTGCCTCCAGAGACATTGTGTATATAAATGTTTCACATGCTGCATTTGTTTCTTTCAAGATTACAGATCATGTTTAAAGTGGCCAAACTGTTAATTTATCAGGTTGGAAATTGAATAATTGTTTTGCAAGCATTTAGACATGCTAATATACTCTTAATTATATGGGCCCCCAAAGTGAACTACACATGTGCTTTCACCTAATTATATTAACGCTGTAAATATGGCGTGACTAATTTTACACTTACATGACTGGAAGTTTTCTTTTTAATTATAATTTACTTAAAAAGTGGCTTTAAACAAAGTTTTATTTTTGCATAAAAGATTGTTCACATGCAAAATTGCACTTGAAGTGAATACTTTTTTTATTAGAAATAAAATGTCGTTTATCCACTTTAAACATGATCTTTCAGTGGTTGAAAGTGAACATCAGACAACTGTTACATTGTCTCAATATACCCATATCCACCAAACTGGCTGTGGAAAATTTGGGAAAGTGCATATCCATGATATCAGGCCATTTACTGGCTGAGCTAGAAGGGTGTGGTGCATGAATGGTTAATAGTGGGCTGGCAAATGGTGCTTTTGTGACTAGGGACTACAATACACTATTTAATACTAACTTCAAGGGTTGTTACTCCTAAATGCACTAACTAGCTGCTCTGTGCTGTATACTCACTGAGTTACTGGTACAGTTTTAAAGGTGTTTTTGTAGGGAAAACTTGGTTTCTAGGTCTCTTCATCTATACAGGGCATTACTATCTACCCCTGAATGATCAGTAGAGATGAACAAGAACTCCAAATTTTTACAGGCACTCAAAACACAGGAAACTGGCTTCTAAGCCCTCTGGCTAATAAAACAGTAGCACATGCAGCTTTCTTGTGTGTTTTCCAACTCAGATAGACCAGACCACCATCTACTGCCACTAGATGGACTATCCCAGTCCTCAATCTAAAAATACAAAAAAAAGATTGCTTGAAAGTATAATGCTACCACAAAACAACTTAAACAAATCACCTGGATGAGACGATTTCAAGTATTATTGACCTTTAAAATTAGTTTTAGTGCAAAATCACAAAATAAAGCAAAAATATAGCAGTAACACACTAAAACATTTAACTGAAGTTCAAAATAATGAAATAAAACTCTTATCTGCCAAGGATGGAGCAGGATTAATTCAGGACCCTCTTAGAGTGTGGTGAGGCTGCCAAGCAGATATGATCTCTGGAAAAATGAACAGGAGTCAATCTGTAGTAAAATATGTTTACTCAAGTGCAATACTGGTTTCCTGTGGGGCACTCAGAACTATGAATTTAGAGAAAACAATACTTGAACAAAAGACAATAGCAATGAAAGAGGGTGGTGAGACTTTAGAAGTCAGATTACCATAATGGGTGGGATCTAGAGACACAACCATTTAAAACCATAACTGGAAAAGGGTGGTAGGGTTAGGGAAAAATCAAGCTGCAAGAAGCAGACTAGCTAGATAGTGATCCAATCAAATAAATACAATATTGGATATTTAGCTTAATATATCAATGGGACTGCGGCAGATGCAAAGGAGAGGAGAACAGAAAGGCACTAGAATGCAACTTTAAGCAGATAAATGGTAATTAGAAAGTAAGACTTCAGCAACAAAAATGGAATATAAACAGCTGTAAAAGCATTGAAGTATCAATCCTGAAGCAGAATTTAAGGTACTGTTACTACTGCAATTCTACTGCAGTCTAAGGCACCAAACTATGCAGAAATTTACTAGTAGCACTACTTATGAAAAATGCAGTAATAAATGACTAAATGAATCTCAAATCTGGTAGTAGTTCTCAATTCTGTCACACCTGTGAATGAAACCACAAGACTAAGGCCCTAGCCAGGGTTCAAACATAAACATCTAACTTTTACAGGTAACTTCTTCTTATGGAGATAGAAGTGTAGTATAATGTATAAACAATACTTAGATTTTCTAGTAAATCACAATCTCCCACAACTGCAAATAAAGCTACAAGACTAAGGTCCCAGAGCAAACCAAACAAAATGCAAATAGATAAATGTTTTTGGCTAAAACATGGAAAAAAGCAAAAATAAAGTATTACCACACATTCATTATAACCAAAAATTAAATTATATAAGCATAACTGAAATAAAAGCTTTTCCTCCCTTTTCAACAAAAAGCTTGTTTCTCATATGTCAGGGCATTTCTATACCTATCAATGTCTTGAATAAATGGGTGATTGACTGTGGATAGGTGTGCTTGTTGAGTGGATGTGTGCATGTGTGTGTGTGTGTGTGTGTGTGTGTGTGTGTGTGTGTGTGTGTGTGTGTGTGTGTGTATGTATATGTAAGTTTCTGTGTGCATGTGTGTGCATATGCATGTATGGTTCTGTGTGTATACGGATTTACTTTAGAAGCTCAAATTCCCAAAAACCCGAACTTCATATGGTCTATACCATAAGTTTGATTTTCGGAAACTCGATCTCCAAAAATGAAATGTAAAACAAAACAAAAAAAGTCAAACATCGCTTTTGAAGGGGGGGGCTTTGCCCCCCTGCACCCCCCATGAGGGGGGCTGTGCCCCCCACCCCCCTACTTAAATATACCAACTCCGAGATCGCGCTACAGTGGGGAAAAGGGAAATCTCCTATTTTGCACTGTATGCGGAAGCGCAAAATGGGAGATTTCCCATTTCCTGTCAATATCACAAAAAATGAAAACATTACTTACACACAGAGCATACAGGGATCCTTGCCTCTGTGTGTAAGTAATGTTTTAAGTTAATTTTTTAACACTTTACACATTCGAGTTACTGAAAGCTCAAGCATATGGTCTCGACCATATGTAATTCGGGCTTTCAGTAATTCGAGCATATAAAGTGCTCCTGTGTATACACGTATGTGTGTGTCTGTGTCTGTGTGTCTGTGTATCTGTTTGTGTGGAGAGTGTCTAACACACTGCATGAGTCACTGGATGTGCTTATTTTGTTACAGCAATATTCAGTTTCTACCCATATTCACCATAGATGATCATCTGAATGAACACCAACTTCAGAATTGCATAACCATATTCCTTGTATAACCTTTTCAAAAAAATGTGTGCCCTACAGCATTTAAAAAATATTTTTTCTCTCTTTATTCAACGTATATATATATCCCTGTCATTTAAGATATCACACAAGTCACATTTATGAAATGTACTTTCATTTTGTATGTAAGATGAAACATAATGTCAGACGTCCCTCATTTTGCATAAATATCATCTTCTACACATAGTCACATGTGTCAAATACCATTCCTAATGTAAGAATTTGCTGTCATTGAATTTTATCCCCAGCCCCATCTCTTTTTCCACCCTGAACCCATTATTCTTTGTCCTACTGTCAACCCTGGCTGAACCAATAAATGTTCCATATCCATCAGTAACATTTGTACCCAATACTTATTTCTGTTGTTGTTGTGAAAGCATCAGCATCTATAAACTGTCTGGGAACAGTTATCCCTCTTATTACCCAGGAAGCATCAACCATCCCCAGCATATTATTTGCCTTCATGATGACCATATTAATATTCAGACAAAATATGGTATCACTTAAATGGCATCCTTGATGCACTCAGTTTTCCACCTTAATATATTTGTCTTGCCATCCATTTACCAGGCACAAAAACAAAGGAATTATTATACACACTGCACAAGAAGTGATTATTTTTTTTAAAACAATATCTTTTCAACATATGTCATGTGATAGTGTCATACCTTCATAATGTCTCACCATCAGCATCAAGCTACCTGCTTCATCCCTACTAATATTTTCTTACCACTTCTTCAAAATGATTGTGTCTGTTATCCTGCATACTGTCATTCATCCTACTATCAATTCATATCTGTAACATTTTCAGTAATAACTTAAAATCAGCATTACACTAACTTATAGGCCTCCAATTTCATAGATATTTTATATCTCCCTTTTTCCATAAAACATATCCCTGTGTTCACTATTTCCAACCCGTTCATTTCCTTCTCAAACCAGTAATTCATAATTACCACCATTTCCTTTTTCTGTTTATCACATGTTTATAAAAGCCATATCTTATGCCATCTTACCTTGACACAGTATCTACATTATCCAGTTTTAATATCCCATGAAACTCTTTTCCTGGCCATAACCTCTCTACCTTTTCTACTTACTATGGGGGCTGTACATGTTCATGGTTTAATGGTGTTATCTTTCATAAACATGCAAGTGACATTCTTACAAAAAATCGTCATAAGTTCCACTTGAGAGGTTTGTTCCTTCCCGCTGTATTAATGTCTTCTGTTTTACCAAGGAAAGGAAAGGATTAACGTCTTCATTTCTTCTTTGTACTATTTTTGATTTCTTAGACTATTTTTGTGTTAGCAAAAAAAAAAAAAATAGCTTACTCTGTCCTAGTCATCTCTTCACAGTTTCTATCCAGCATCTGCATGCAATCTATATTTTATTTCCTTTAGGTACTCTCTTTCATGTTTACATGGTAGTTTTATACTTTTCATTAAATGCTGTCCACCATGTATTGATATCATTATAAAAGTCATTCTTAGTGGAATCTTCCTCTCATAATGCATTAGCTTTATATCTCCAGTTATATTTTGTTTGAAGTTGCAAAATTGCTCATGTCACTGGCAAACATTATTATCAATTTATATGTATTGTTCCCTAAAACAAAATTTACCACCAGACCACTTCCTGCTTATCAATGTAAAATATCCTTGCACTCTTTGTTGCCATGGTGGTGAAGCGGTTAGCATTGCTGCCTCACAACAATAGGTTTGCTGGTTCAATTCTTGGCTGGGGTGCCTTCTGTGTGGAGTCTGCATGTCCTCCCTGTGGTTGCATGGGTTTCCTCTGGGTGCTCTGATTTCCTCCCAAGGACATGCTGTAGGTGGACTGGACACTCTAAATTGGCCCTAGGCATGAGTGTGTGCCTTCTGTGGAAGGTTGGACTCTGGGCTGTCAACTCAACACTGTAAAACTCTACTGCCAATCATGAGCAGACAGGTGATTTGGTGTGGTGACCCCTGACTGGGAAAAGCCAGAAGAAGATTTGTTGTTTATATAATATTAAGATCCCTGAGCAGTTTCTCTGCCTAAGGACCAAATCACCCCATCCACACACAGTTTTTCCTGCCTATACTCTATTAGTTTGTGGAAGGCAATGCTGATCTAGCAATGTCATAACATAAGAGTTTAAACTTTACCACATTTAAATATAAGGAAGCAGTTTAAACTCCCCTAGTGCTATTCAATTTCAGGTTGATACAGAAATGTTACACTTCTCCTTTTACTTTGCTGTTCCATCCATGGACATTTTTCTTCTTTTTCTTTCATGCACTCATTTCCCTACAGATGTCCCTTTTCATCCACAGTCAGACTATCTGTACTTGTTTCTCCCTCCCCAGAGTTTAAAGCCCCAAGTGTATTGTGTATCTCAGGAACAGGTATATTTATTTTTAATGCAGAGACATGATGCTCCTCCAGTCTTTGGTCTTTCAGGAAACCTTCAGCTATTTGACTGCCCAGTTCAGTTTCCTCAAGAATCTGTCTCTTTTCCACATCACCTATTTCTTTTCTCAGTTTGGTTAACTGATATGGGCTACTCTGTGCTCAGATAAACATTAAAAAGATCTGCATCAGAGAGTTAAACTAAATGTGTTCCATAGAAGGTTTAGAACATTTCAACACACTTTCTTTTATAATACAGTGGATATAAAAGGTGCGCACACCCCTGTTAAAATGCCAGGTTTTTGTGATATAAAAAATGAGACCACAATAAATAATTTCAAAACTTTTCCCACCTTTAATGTGATGTATAACCTGTACAATTCAATTGAAAAACAAACAAATCTGTTAGGGGAAAAATATGAAAAATAAAAAAATGTACAAAAAATGTACAATAAGCTGGTTGCATAAGTGTGCATACCACTAAATTAATACTTCATTCCAGGCTTTAGAGAGAGCAGGTTTGAACTGCGTAGTTGTGGCCGCAGGGACTCTGCATTGATCCTGTATAGATTTGGGCCCTTTAGGGTATGAGAGGGGTGTAAAGTTAGCTGCCAGGTTGTTGCCAATAATCAGTCGGTTCTGTAATGTTTCTGCCTAATCGTTGTATGTCAGAGCAGATGTGGGTATTGCCATCGAGAGTAGTGACATACCTCCATAACGCTTAGTGGTAGTCCTTGGAATGTGTCGCAGTAATGTTTCCGTAGATAGCGTTGGAGGATGTAAGAAAGGATCCCAGAATCCTACTGAGGCTGACCAGGGAGCTACCCCACCCATGGGAGTGTACCCTACTTTGCAACAGTCTCCTTCTGTCGTGCATTATGTCCATGGCAGTGGACCCCCAGAGTGGCGTCCATTATGTGGTGGGTACCGTCATGGCTCTGTTTGGGATAGCATGATCCATGCAGTCGTGTAAGTGCTAATGAAGTGCAGCTGGGAATGTTTCTGCGTTCGTAACTATATTGTCCATCTGCACGGGTGTCATGACGTTTACTACTTCTGTCATACAAAGCATGAAGTTGGCTTTGTAGAAATATTGTACTGTGTTTTCTGTGAAGGGTGTGGTGCCAGGATGTGGATAACAAGGGTGATTAGCATATGTTCGGAACTGACCAACGAAGGGATAACCCCAGGTGTGTAACACCAGTCACACATGTTGGTAATGTCCAGGTCTAGGATATTGTTGGTCTTGGTGGTGGTGTGTATAGGTTGATCCAGCCGATTGGAGTTTATTAATCCATGAAAGTGTTGGCCTAATATGTCGGTACATGAGTAGATATCACAGTTAGGTGTGGGGTAGTGTCAGTGTCAGATCAGTAGTTCCTGTTTGAACCCTACTTTCCAGTACACCAAGAAATGAGGGGTATGGTGTGGAATCCGTAGCAAGCTACAATTTGTATAGCAGTTCTGGCCACAGTTAGTTGCACTTGGATTGCCTCTGATGCATCGTGCTAAGCAACCAGCATGGAGGTGTGTACATCCCTGTGAAATATGGACACACCTCTGCCGTGGGTGTTCCGGTCCTGGTTACATGACTGAAAGGTGTGTTCTGCATAATAGCCTGTCAGTGCAGGGGTGCTCTCCAGAGCCTAAAAGCAGGTCAGTCACTGCAGAGACATCGAAGTGGTCCATTATTAGGAGTGCCTCGGATGAGTGCATTTGAGATGAAGATGTCAAGCATTGAGTAACATTACCCTCAGGTTTTGCTTGTCTGTACCTGTTCTGGTGGTGAATATGTTATTTGAAATGTGTCTAAAACAGGCAGTATAGGAGCAGCAAGAGCCTTAGATGTTATCCATAATCTCAGGGCTGACAGGTGCAGGCCATCTGTGCCAAAGCATTGTGGTTTGTCGACCATGTCATTCAAAGCAGACAGATACTGGATACCCTTGGAATGACACCAGAAGCATAGGCAACTGTTGAAGTGAATAATTATGTTGTTGTACTGTGTCATCAGTCTGGACTAATGCAGAATGCTTCTCAGGGCATGGGTGATACCTGCCTAGGCTACAAGATTGGAGAGCTATTGCATGTCCCTGTACATGTAGTCCAGGAAGTTACATCTCAGGGCATTCACACTAACGTGGAGAATGACAATCATATTGTACCTGTGGAGGAGTGACCTGAGTGCATAGGTAATGTTGTAGATCCTGTTACCCGACAGCCGATGACACTGACTATCGCCTTGTGTGGCCTGCTGAGTGGGACATCAGTGTGACCGCCTACAGAGTCACCTATGACTAGTGTGTTGGGTATGTTATAACACCCTATTGGCTGTAGTTGATAAGCACACATGAGTCTGTAGGCTATAAGTAATTGGTGTTGTGTTTGGTGATGGGGGCTGCCTCTGTTGCCTACATAGAGTAATATGGAGAGGCTCCGCAAATGTTGTACTCTTACTATGTGTGGCCTGTGGTGGTGGAGATCTACTGAGGCTATGTGATGAGTGGGGTGTGCTGCAAATGTTTAACATCCCCACATGATTGTCAGGTTAAGTCTGGGTTGGAGAGAACATTACCTCCAGCATGGCTACATATGTGCATCTCCCACAGGCTGTAGTGTCGTATGTTAGGAGGTGAGCATTGACTGTACATGAGACGATTGCTATATTGCCTCATGTTGCCCACATTCATCATATAGACAGGCAATAACACTGGTAATTGACATTTGGACTTGCCTGTATATTCAACCATTTCTCACAAGATATGTGAGGTAAGTGTGTACAACAGCTGTTGTACTGTAAGCATGCTGGAAATGTAAGGACAAACAGTGTTTACCTGTAGGAAATGAGTAGGATTGAGTGATATAGTAATTAGTAGCTCATGAAGTGTGTATATGTTCTGAACAAGTGCTGAGCATGAATAAGCAATACAGATAGGGTGTTGGATAATATAAACTCACTGCCCCCCCAACAGGTACACAATCACATATCCATGAACACTACAGAGCCCCTGTAACCATAACTATGATGGTACAAGGTGCACTCAGGCTGCATGTGACCTGTTCAAATCCCTGGTCATATAATACACATATGGCAAAACAGTTTGCTCTACACATACACTGCCATGTAAAACATAGGTTCATGGCAGTCTGTGAAAATACGGAATGGATCACACTAACAGTTATCACAACCCACAACGTGGAGACGCCACTCATAATGGGAGGCACAGCACTATTACCCTGCTGAGTATGGTCTGAAAGCCTATGAACCTTAATCAACGTAGATGTTGTTAGCAGTACAGATGTAGATGACATTACCGATGAATTCACACTGCATAGCATACCTGTGACAGGTCAGAGGACATCATCACCCATACTGTGTTCCACCTACACTCAGTATACTACATGTCCCTTCGTATGTCACAGGAGTGTTCTACTAGTGGCCTGTTCACAGAAGCAACACTACAAAAGGTGTCTGAGTGACATGTGCATATCACACCAGTGGCAGCTACAGTAAAACAGGGTTAATGTTTTGTACTCCCCTGTCATTGTAGCCCATACCACACAGACAAATGGGAGGCATCTGCATATGTGAGAATATGATTGGCCATGACCTAGGAGCAATAGCTGACTCAATGTTGTGGACAACATACAGCATGGGCTTTGTGGGTGAGGTGCGTGACATATGTGCATAATCTGACAGCTGCTTATTGTATTGTCACCATTATGTTAATAACCCTGTACCCATTAACTACCACCTAGGCAGCGGTCAACATTATGGACACTGTGTGTAAGGGATAGTGCTGTGCAGTTTACCTCCCTGAGCTAGGGACATCACCAGGCCTATTAGGTAGTCATAAGAGGCAACCCAAGTCATGACAGGGTGCCATCCATGAGCATGGAGATCATTGGACAGCTATACTCAGCACTCACATGACCAATATCGGATCACATATCACCTTTAAGGGGTATTGGCCATGCTTGGATGGGCGACACCAGCCTTCACAATCCTCATCTCCACTATGCAGCATGCTGCCTACCCTGCATAAAGACATGTGCAACACTGTGATGTTGGACATGCTACACGTACATATCCTGATCTGAAAGACATACGTCATGGACAGCCACCTTCCTAGTACAAGGGTCGCTACATGCTGGACAGATCCCTGTGCCATACATGTGACATACTCCTGCCATACCATGTAACCCTGCTAGCAAAGCTGCACATGTCATCTCTGTCATACATGGTGCGATGACTGCATGGCAGATGTATCAGTGACTGTCTGGATCAGTAATGTGGCACTGATTCACCTGTTGGCGGGAACATGGCTGACGGATACAGCTAGAAAACCTTACATCCTATGCCCATACATGGCCCAGGGCATACACACTACTACATGATCTTGGCCGTACATGCTATAGTTGATAACCATCCCTGCGAATACCATCCGGCTAGCCATTGTCCCATATGTATCACATGTGCAACACAGGCGATACGTGGCAGGATGTTGAACTGCTGTACAGTGCCGTATAGATGTATATGGCAAAACACATGCTTGTGAAGGTTTCCATGCACATGTCTGCATTGTCACTGCCCATGTCCGTGAAGGCAGTGTATGTGATGATATGTGACATATACACAGCATCAAGGTCAATAGCATTAATGTGCACACATCCAGGCATGTGCTGATAGGTAAGAACACCAGTACAGGCAAACAGACATGCCCACATCAAGACAGCATTCACATGGAGTATGAGCAATGTAATGAGGTGACACACGTATATGGTGATAATATCCAATCCCCATCGGGTGTTACATGTGTGTGAAACAAACATGTCAGTCGTGTCAGTGTCATGACGATTTGCAAAGACAACTGTTCATAAGTACTAAATGTAATACACATGAATGTGCATCTGTATCTGTGCATCTCTGAGATGCTGTGACCTGTCTCCATCATTATGTCTTACAGATAATGCCTCGATCACGACTGCCGGCATATAGCCACTTGGAGGATGATGCCCTCATGCCATACCTCCATGATAACTATGAGGTACTGTTCAGCCATGTGCCACAGCATGCCCAGCAGCGTGATGACCTGTGGCAGGAACTTTGCAGGAGGGTTAATGATGTGGGTGGCCATAACCGCACCTACCAGCAGGTGCGCAGACACTGCACGGACCTGATCCGACATGCGAAACAGTGTGCCAATGCAATCGCCAGGGAACAAGGTAGTACAGGTGGTGGGCCACCAACCCAGCCTCCACTCACACCTACCGAGGAGCTACTGGCCAGCCTGGGGACACCATCAGGACAGCATCCACAAACTCTAGCTGCCATCGTGGAGGTGGGTGTCTCCCAACCACAGAGCCTGGAGTTGCCTGGTAAGTCACTACTGCACATATAAATATTATATCCCATTTAGTTGCATGTGTCACTGTACACTATGTAATGTAACATCATATGCAAGGTATGTTTACACATATGCCACATACTATAGTATGCTACCCTGTGTATGCACACATGTGCATACTCCATAGTATATGCTATTGTACTGGCAAATGTGTTAACATGCAAAGTACACCCTGTAGCTGTCATACAGTCATGGATAATGATCAAACTGCTGTGTCACCCCTATACAGGTACTTCTGGCATGCCGCAGAGACAGCAGTCCAGTGCAGGTGAGACAGTTGTCAATATCGGGCATGTGAATGCACAGTTCTATTCACATTGTTGCCAGTTAACACATGTACACATAATGTATGGTCCAGTCACGATATACAGGGCGCAACTTTCATCAATCACACTGGCTATCCAGGTGCAATATATACAAACCAAATGAAACACCAACATGAAACCACAGTAACTGTCATTGTTAGAAGTGTGGACAGCTGTCCATACAACAGTGGAGGCATTATTCAATGTAGAAATATGTACTATACATCAGAACAACACATGTGGGGTACGCAAACAGTACTAGACAGTGAGCTGGGATATGGGCAGCCCACATGATTCACCATTGTGGAATGTGCCCCTGCAATGACTGCAGACATTGTGATGTGCCATCTGACATGTCCGAGACATGTAGTGGTCCGGCTGCAACATTGTCACACTATCCCATAAAACATACCCCACATACCAAGCATACAACCCTTTGTCTGTATAACCCTGTGGACACTGGAGTATCTGACATCTATGGGTGTATGTCATATGGGACAACAAAGACATGTGACATAGATGGCCATCACACACATCTGGCCAACACATGTTCACACATGGCCATGGAGGATGGCCAGAGACATGTAGTAACACACAGCAGATGTGATGTGTGTACACCCTGTTGCACATTGTCTACACATGGTCCAACTATAGCCTTTGTTGAATGGTTATATAGTAGATGTGGAACACTGGACATCCTAACAGCCTGTGCACAGCTTGTGAAGGTGTCACTTAATTTGACCACATACGATGTGTTGCACATCATGACTGGGTCACAGCATGAATGTAGTCACCTGTACAGCTTCCACATACATACACATACACCACATCTGGCCAGAGATACCGTGCATTTCCCTTGCTGCTGTTGGACATCACTGTCAGCCGTGCACCTCGTGTGTGTGGTACATAAATATCATGTGGGACATGGTGTATTGACCAGTCTGCCATGTGTGGACACGGTTGACAGGCAGCTAAGAAATGTTAGGAGTTGTGCAGGGGTGTCATCGGTATGTCTTCCGGTGACCTGTCACACATGACACAGCATGGTTTAGTGTATATACACCTCAGCAACATGGGTCACAATCCACAGTATGTATGTATTGTGTATGCACGCAGTCATGGCTATGCACTGTATGTGTATTCCATACTGTATGGCAATAGAGACGCCTCATGATTCCATGCAATGGCACTGTGTCTGTACATCACACTGCATAGCAATATAGACACCTCATATCATCCTCAATGGTCATACACATCTGCTAAAAGTGCATTCTATCTGTAGGGCATATAGACAACACTGCAATGTGACACCATTACACCACTGTACATGTGTCAGGACACCATTGTGTCAAACATATATGCATGTCACTGCACACATCAGCAGATTACATGTCATACCACATGTTAATATCAAGGACATATGCCTCACATCAGCCATGTGTACTGTTAACCTGTGCTGGTCCACATGGTGTATCACAGGGATGCATGCTTACTACCATGATTGTGTGAAATGCATGGCTTCTGCTATGACACATGCTTGCTGTTGTGTGCAACCCAGGGATGTAATCTAACTAACACTATTAATGTCTGGGCTGCATGCCGTCTGCTGTATCACATGCATGCTGCATGCCTTCTGTCATATCACATCATGGTTGTCTGTGTGTGTGCATGTTTGTCTGTGTGTGTGCATGGTTGTCTGTGTGTGTGTGTGTCTGTGTGTGTCTCTATTGTAATGTAGAGTCTTTGTTTGCCTTCACAGGTGATGTAGGTGCGTTGCACTCCTGTGGTCCATCTGATGTTAGTCTCCCCACAGACTTTAGCAGTGATGAACATATGCTTGAGGTACAGGCAGGGTTGTCAGGGGCTGAATCTGTGCCTTTGGTTGTCATCCCACCTATATCCCCCTCTTCTTCGCACACAGTTCTCATGCCAACATATACCCCATCACCAGTGGCCATAGAGGAAGGTCAGTTACCGTGTGTTAGCTTGGAACAGGAATGTGTGGTGGCTACGGAAGGTGTGTCTTCACACCATAATGTCAGTGAAATGACTGCAGATGTGCCACACAGGCATATGGCCAGTGCTGCTCGTAGGAGGACCTCTGGCCGACATGCACCTGCATGACAGAGCTCAGCAGCTGGTGTCACCAGACACATGTTTCAGACTGTAATGGCAGCACAGGCACGTGCTGAATGGCAGAACAGAGAAGGGCAGATGCTTCAGAGGGCTGCTATCTGTTCTTTAAACAAAAACATCCAGGCATTGGGAAATGCTCAACAGCAGATTGCTGATGTTTTGGACAGGCGATTGGGTGACATGGTTGGAATCCTTGACCATGGCATGGCAATCCGTGAACGTGAGCTGTCTGTGCTGGAACATCTGGTAGGAGTGAGGCATAGGCCATGTGGATGTAGGCCAGCTACACCACCTGGTGCAGGTCTACGTGAATGAGCTACCTCACATGCCTGCTCCCATAGTGCCGGTAGCAGCAGCAGTGCAGCTGGTGCTGGGCTGTCCACACCAGGACACAGCAGGTCACATGGATGTGGCCCTGGATGGTCCCAGCGGGGACACGGTTCCATTGGACATGTGTCATCAGACAGTACCCAATCTGTACCTCTGTCTGGTAGTGCCCGTGCAACCCCTCCTGGCAGGCACAGGTCACGTGGCCGTAGCCGGACACAGTGAGATGTACATCCTGGTCTGTACAATTTGGAGCTGTCAGTAATACCCCTGTGTAGACTGGATACATGGCAGAACTGTGTGCACACATACACACACACACCAGTAACATCTGTAGGGCACCAACACCCACATGCATAATAACCACACATGTCCAAGTAGATCACAGGCCCTAACCCACACACATAATGTCATCCACTGGTGCAGCCTAGGCCCTTGGCAAGCATTATCACCCTGTGCATATGATGATGCCTGTGCCACATCCCTGTCATCCACACCATCGGCGCAGGGACATGCCCATATGGTCTGATGCACAGGGTGAACAGAATAGAGAGATAGGTGTATATTACAATTGTTGTGTACTGTTGGCATGCAGCAGACATACCATGTAGTACAGGATTAGAATGCATTGTTTTATGTTCACAGCATGTGTCTTGATAACAACAGTAACAGCATGTTGGTAATGATGCCCTGTGTCCCTCCTTAAGGTCTGATTGCATGTGCCATTATGAAACAGTGTTTGCAGTTAGAATGCATTGTTTTATGTTCACAGTATGTGTCTTGGTAACAACAGTAACAGCATGTTGGCAATGATGCCCTGCTTCCCTCCTTAAGGTCTAATTGCATGTGCCATTAAGTACCAGTGTTTGCAGTTTCACATGTGTAAATGTGGAGTACTCACAGGCATGGATGGCAATACCAGCATGCTATACGTAGCCTCAACCTCACTGTTAGAAAGGCTGACATTCCATAGATCTCTACACACCTACTGATCCAGAAGCATGTCAGCTGTGTACTAGGCTACAGTGGCTAGAGACGTGACATCCATACCAGGTGACATCACAGATACAGCTACATGGTGCGGGGGGTTTACACAGTGGTCTAGCTGATGTCAAGGGTAGGGGCCAGTTGATAGCATGAGGACTCACTGTGTAGCAGTAAAACACTGTCACGTTACAGGATGTGAACACACACAGACATACACAGTAACACGCCCACACTCATGGGGTCAACGACTCTGTGACACACATTTGATAGTGTTGAGGTGAGGACCCCTGCCTATGTGGTAATCACCATTACAGTACTGTGCATCCACATGACGTGACACAGAGAATGAACATGTACAGGTAGTCAGTAATGCCTAAGACTGATGGCATCAACAGGGTAGTAGATTGCATCACCTTGAGGGGTTAGGGGCCCTATCTGTTCTCAGTGGAAGCATACATCCTCACTCCATGCACCAGACAGTCATACATAAATACACATACACACACTGGAGTCCACACATGTCATGCACATACAGATAGCTAACGTGTGCGATACACACACCACCCCTGCCTATGTCTTGCTTTCTACACTGCAGTATGTACAGATCTCTACAACAGTGTACAGGGGTGTGTAACAATTGGGAGGTATTCCCCACCGTACATGGCATATATGGTCACACAAGCAAACACACATGGCAGTACTGTGAATCAAACACCTGCTATCTTCTGATATGTCTGACAGACATGCAGCAATATTGCCCGCATTACAATGTGTACCGACGCTACCTTTGGCAAGTGTGCTGCAATATGCACACGGGAGGCCTTAAGTGTTACAGGTGTCAACTGATTTACAGTCAGTGACGCCCTGACCACTGTGTAGGTTGTATATCTTCACCTTCAATTACCAGAAACATAGCTTACTGTTTGCACATGTTATGGTAGGATGGCTTGTGACACACCTGTGAGTTGTCTTCAGCAAACATCCATCTGCAAAGGTGGCCCACCACTTTATGTACACACATCCATCCACACCTGATGTACATCTTACCATACTGTCAGTATTTTATCATGTACAGGTGTCAATGATGGGACTGCATTGCAACTGCACGTTGTAGTAGGACACAGATGAACTGCAAACATCAGCTACTGCTCGTGCATGGTAGCTGAATGCACACCACTACATGTACATGTGTATAGGTCCTACATTCCTGTCATGTAACCATGTTTGTATGCATTGCAATTGGTGAACATGTGTGACATACATGACACATGGACTGTTGTATGATATGATAGTTGTCATGGGTAACCAGTACAGAGGGAATGTTAACTCAGTCAACATTGCTACCTTATGTACTGTTAGCATTCAACAGCCATGGACCTACCTTCCATGTGCATGCATGTAATCGCTGTAGGCATGTGTCTGCACGAAGGACAGCATTAGCTATGCTATGTACATATGTGTTGTGTGTGTGTGTGGCATGTACATATCCATGGCGGTTACATGTATGTCACTTCCAAACATGGGTGCGTTGCCTGGTGTAAAGCAACCGTTATCTGTTACAGCTGTATAAGACCCAGGGCCCCTGTTATGTGTACAGCCGACCTGGTTATGAATAGTGGTATCAGTGCATTGCATAACACATGATGGAACCCTGTCAGTATATGGGTAGTCTGCACAGTTGCTGTAGAGCTAGGTACAGTCCACTGGTCGTGAGTAACATGGTGTACTAATGTATGGATGTGTGTTGCTGGTCCAAGGACACGGTGATGTGTGAGGGCTACATACTACAGTGCAGCATTTACCACTGTGATCTGCACCTGGAACATCTGTGATGGCTTTTGAGAGTGTACTGGTCAGTACATGTGAGTGGCCTTCATATATGTGGGGACACTAACACCTGGAGCGGTCCGTAATGGTCTTATGGCCCACATGTCTGTATCTGAGGTATGCAGTGGTAGTGCTATTGTGCACAAGTGAGCCTTATGCCAGGTGTTCCTCACTGCACAGATGTCAGTATTCCCCATTGTTGGATCCAGATTGGCAGCTATGATTACGAACGCTACAAATCTAGCACTATTTAGCATACACATACAATGCAGTTGTCTTGTAGGTGTTAGGGTGTTTACCTGGTCTCAGGTTCTTCGTCTATGTATGGTACTACATGTGCGAAGTACCGACTCCTGCCAGGACAACACCACGGGTGGTATTAGTGTGCCAGGTTTAGATTGGTACAGCTAAGGTGATTGGTACAGCTAAAGTGATGGACAGCAGCAGACGTTGTGTAGAAGACCGGTGTCAGACATATGTCGTACAGCGTTCATGCTAACAATGATGACTATCGACACACTGTGCCCTTCCCTGTTTAGAATCTGTGTGCATACAAGACAGCCCTTCGCTACTGTGTGAGCATGCCCAGTATGCCATTGTGTAGATGGACACATAGTGCATTCCAGACTGGTGTGCTACTAAGTGTGTGAGCATGCCCAGTGACACCTTGTGTCGGTTGTGTGCCTCTGTGTATGGGCATGACCATTGTTATCCTGTATAGCGATAGTGGACATCCAAGCAACAGATGGCCATACCCCACTTCAGGATGGATTCTTACATTTAACACACTGGATCTCAGGTATGTACACCATAACTGCCAGCATCCATGTCAATGTCTTCATTCCCAGAAGGTCATATTGACTGTCATGAAATGTGTACTGTCTGTGGCACATCTCGTATCTATGTAGTGTTGTAATAGTGCTCCGTAGATAGTCAGTTGTCCTGCTCACACCACTGCTGTGTGTTCATCTCTGCCTGCCTTGGGACACTAATATGCTTTTAGACTGATCAGACTCCATACAATCCCTATCGACGTCTTTGCCTTTGCTGATAATGTCACCCACCTAGAAGTATGCCTCTGGGAGTGCTGGGATCCAGTAATCTCAGTAGCGTGTTCTGTAACTGCGTAATGCTGTAGTGTGATAATGTAATCAGGTCTATGTTCTAATCCCAGCCCTGCCGTGTGTGCGTGTGTTTGTTTCCAGCTGCCTGGGGACAGAGTAATGTTCTTAGACAGCTCACTCTCCGTACAATCCCTATCGGTGTCTTTGCCTTTGCTGATGATGTCACCCACCTAGAAGTATGCCTCTGGGAGTGCTGTGATCCAGTAATCTCAGTAGCGTGTTCTGTAACTGCATAATGCTGTAGTGTGATAAGGTAATCAGGTCTATGTTCTAATCCCAGCCCTGCCATGTGTGTGTTTCCAGCTTCCTGGGGAAAGAGTAATGCTTTTAGACTGCTCCCTCTCCATACAATCCCTATTGGCGTCATTGCCTTTGCTGATGATGTCACCCACCTAGAAGTATGCCTCTGGGAGTGCTGTGATCCAGTAATCTCGGTAGCGCGTTCTGTAACTGCGTAATGCTGTAGTGTGATAAGGTAGTCAAGTCTATGTTCTAATCCCAGTCCTGCCGTGTGTGTGTGTTTCCAGCTGCCTATAGACAGCTCACTCTCCATACAATCCCTATCAGCGTCTTTGCCTTTGCTGACAATGTCACCCACCCAGAAGTATGCCTCAGGGAGTGCTGTGATCCAGTAATCTCAGTAGCACATTCTGTAACTGCATAATGCTGTAGTGTGATAAGATAGTCAGGTCTATGTTCTAATCCCAGCCCTGCCATGTGTGTGTGTGTTCCCAGCTGCCTGTGGACAGAGTAATCCTTTTAGACAGCTCACTCTCCATACAATCCCTATCGGCTTCTTTGCCTTTGCTGATGATGTTATCCACCTAGACGTATGCCTCTGGGAGTGCTGTGATCCAGTAATCTCGGTAGCGCGTTCTGTAACTGTGTAATGCTGTAGTGTGATAAGGTAGTTAGCTCTATGTTCTAATCCCAGCCCTGCTGTGTGTGTGTGTTTCCAGCTGCCTGGGGGCAGAGTAATGCTTTTAGACAGCTCACTCTCCATACAATCCCTATTGGCGTCTTTGCTGATGATGTCACCCACCTAGAAGTATGCCTCTGGGAGTGCTGTGATCCAATAATCTCGGTAGCATATTCTGTATCTGTGTAATGCTGTAGTGTGATAAGGTAGTCAGGTCTATGTTCTAATCCCAACCCTGCCGTGTGTGTGTTTCCAGCTGCCTGCAGACAGAGTAATGCTTTGAGACAGCTCATTCTCCATACAATCCCTATTGTTGTCCTTGCCTTTGCTGATGATGTCACCCACCTAGAAGTATGCCTCTGGGAGTGCTGTGATCTAGTAATCTCTGTAGCGCATTTTGTTACTGCGTAATGCTATAGTGTGATAGAATAGACAGGTAGGTGCTCAGTTCCAAGACATGACAGGTGTGTGTGTTTGGCAGTCATACCCTATGTGTTGGTATCTGTGGGTGGCTAGCTTCAGGATGTGTTGAGTGTGTTTTGTTGCTTTCCTATATAGTGTCCACAGATCTCATAATCAGCCAAGACACTGGGATGTCAACACATACATTCGCCAATAGGTCTGGTGAGTAAATGTCAGCAGCCCTACTCTTTCCCTTAATACAGTCTGACCCGTGTGACGCAACAAAACACACTTGCCTTGATAGTAACACCACTACATAATGCAGGTGGCACATGTGGTTTCCTTTTCATTCTTGTCTAATGCTTTGGTGTCATGTGGTCCGCTGTTGTGATATAAATGCAATATCTACATATGTGTGTGTATATGAATATGTGTGTGTATGCATGTATATATATATATATATATATATATATATATATATATATATATATATATATATATATATATATATATATGTGTATATATATATATAATATATATAATATATGTAGATATAGATAGATAGACATAGATATATACATATATGTATGTGGACATTAGCAGTATTGAATGTTTGTGCTGGATGATCTGTACGTGATCACCTCAGAAGCATGTACATCTGCCATGGTGTAGTGGTAAAGCACATCGTCTGTCGTGTGCAGGGTCCCAGTTTCTAGTCATGTAGACACCGGTTATTTTGTTGCTGGGAAGACCAAGGGACATCGAATACGGTGATAGTAAGGCACCTTTAACCAGTTGTGTACGGATCTGAGCAACAGTAAGCAGTGGTTATTAATTTGGAGGGTCGGTATGGGTCATATAACTATGCATTAGAAGACTATACTATGCAGATGAGGTTGACAATAGTGAATCCTGTTTATCCCCACGGTGTGATGCAGATCCCAGGAGTGTATGTGTGTAGATAGCCGGGTGCATGGCTCAAATATAGATGTAAGCATGGGAGGGGGGTCAGGCATACTGTACGTACATTGGAGACCTGTGCCTCGGGATTGCTCCTGCCTTAGCACACCTAAGCTAGAGGTGTGTCTATACCTGCCTGGTGAAATTGGGAGGGACAACAGCAGTAGTGGAGTAGTCAAGGTGAACAGGCTGCACAAACAGGTGATGATCAGCACAATCAGCAGATTACATGGCCAGCCCGTCCCATAACACTACAGTAATGTGAGCAAGCACCATACACACAGGTTTCTTCCATACTCTACACCACCGGTGTATACATGCGGGGACATTTCATAACACAGTCCAACCAAATGAGAAGGGCTGCAGCAGGCAACATAGAGCAACATGTGCAGGAGGCTGAGGGTGGTGAGGATGTGTATGCTGCCGAACAACCCTTAGTGAGGTGACATAAGACTTTACAGACCCAGGGTAACTTACCAGGGGCTACATGAGCTGGAGATAGTGGAGCGCTATGGGGTGAACAGAGACCTCCTACAGCAGACTGTTGAGCTGTAGCGGCCACACCTGACACATCGAACAGGCTGAGGGAAACCCATCACAGTGGATACCATGTTATGTGTTGGCCTAGGTATACTAGCCACAGGTACCTTCCAAAGCACAACTGGGGATATCATGGGGATCTCACAGGCATCTGCATCCAGAGTATTGCACCAGTTCACAGACGCCATGTCAACACATGCTAGTGAGCACGTACATGTCCTCAACACACGTGATTTGTAGACCAGCAATATGCATCTCTTCCACCACATGGCTGACTACCCTGGGGTACTGGGTGCTATAGCCTGCACGCATGTATGCATCAAAGCACCCCCCGGTGAGTGGGGTAGGGCCTACATTGACTGCAGGGGCATACCCTCCAACAGCTAGGCCATATGCGATGGCCAGGGCATTAAACTGAATGTGTGTGCTGTCTGCCCTGGAAGCTATGACGATTCCGATATATGGCATCTGACGCAGCTGTACCACACCTTTGCCAATATGGACATCCCCTACAGTCTCCTAGTGGGGGATGCTGGCTAACCACTGGAGTCGTGGCTGATTGACACCCATCAGCAATGCACACACACCTGAACAATCACACCATAATGAGACAGATGGACAGGCAACACATATAATTGAGCATGTGTTTGGGATGCTCAGGTCACGGTTCTGGTGTCTGGACACATCCGGTGGAGCCCTGTAGTATTCACCAGCTACCATGCACCCATATTGTTATGGTATGTGCTATGCTACACAATTTGATCCTGCGGTAACAGTTGCAGCAGGAACAACATGGGGCAGGGCCACACAGCCCACCACCAATGCCAAGGCCTGTACAGGCACAGTGTGACTTGGAGGATGAACTACCTGAGCTGGGCCCAGTAGGCGAAAGTGCCATGCACAGTATGACCTGTCCTTGGCAAAGAAGCAGCACATGGCATATGCACTGACACAGTAGGTACCCAGGGATTTCACCCTCTTTGACTAGCACAGACAGTACAATGGATGCCAAACATGATACTACCTGTGCTCAGCCATGTAAAGGAAGTGCACTGTGTGCATCCGACATAGGCAGCCCTCCAGCCCCATCCTCAGGTGTGGAACACCCCCAAGGTAAGTCAATCGACCTAACAATTGGCAGTTGTATTAGAATGTGTATTTACCTGTTGCTATGGTATGGATGTGAGCATACAAGGGAATTTGGTGGCCGACTGTTAGGGCAGCAGACAGTACACGTCCATAGTGGCACCATGACATCTGTAGCACATACTGGGTTTACAATAGTAGCCAGTAGTACACAGGGTGTCCTAAACCACTGCAGGTTATGGGCTGAACATCATGTGACCATACAGCCCACACAAGTCTCATACAGCTGGACAGGTGTAGACCAATACAGACAAATGCTATACAATGGCCTCTGAATATGCCCAATGAATGACCCCAACCCCCACAGACACACACAGACTATAACAGGCCAGGCAGTTGAATGTAGGTTGTGAAGGCTAGGACATCCAACACCACTATGCTGGTAATTCAAGCTAGGATCTGACATACACTGGTATGCCTCAAACCAGCAATTTAGGTAGGTCCACACACTGAAATGGAGTACCTGGCATACCAGTACAGTAGTGGCAAAAGTGTACAACTGTCAGCTGTGCCCCCCTTCCAACGTACACATGTGAGAGTCATGTGCGCCACCCCAGGTGCTGTGTAGGACTGTGGATACAGTTGGATATCCCCCCATGCTGTGCAGAAATTTAACAACTGTCAATGCCACATGACCGTTAGCTACCCTGCAGACACAGCATGCCACCAGTCAATGTACAATGCAGGGGTTGGCACCACAGTACTGACTATCTGGACATGTGACACATGCGATCCAGTTGACCATACTTGGCATGCTCAAACACATCACGGTATGACGGTAATGTCAGTCGACAACATGCGTAACAGTCATACTGGGCATGCTCACACACTGAAACACAGGACGGCCAGGTCTGTAAACACCAGTGGTCTGGAAATATCTGCCAGTACATTGCTATACTGTTGGATGACTGTGCTGTATGGTATGTGTGTGTGGTACTGTCTATTGTCTGTACATATGCCATGGTGTATTGGTAATTCACATGAGCTGTGTGCACAGTGTATTGCTACCAACACGTGCAAAGGATGGTTCTTTGTTTGCGGCCAGAATGACGCCTTTGGATACGGAGTGGGTAAGGCACATTCCAACAGGTGGGAGCAGTTGTGCATGGGTTTGCATGGTGTTAAGCACTGCTGACTTCTGGTTACAGCTCCTTATACTCATTTAGACTCCACATTTCTTTAACAGTACACTACTGGCATACTGGTAGACAAACACGCTTACACCCACTTGCTCACCGACATTTGTGATTACATTTGTCACTCACGCTGGGTGGGCGCGATCCCTTGTGATGCCTATTACATCAGACTACATGATTACAGTATCAGGTATGTATAACCATTAGGCGACGGCAGGCGTTTGACTGTACGGACTTGGCGACCTGTCCAGTGACATAATCATATTATATGCGTGTTCCTCATACAATCTGCTCCCATCTGGCTGATACATGGGAACCGATACACTGCAATGCTGACATGTGAATGTTATTTGGGTAAATCTGCTCTCTGCCAGGTCATGCTACTGCATACCTAATGTAGGTTTTCCACCTTTTAGATTGGACGATGGGAGACTCTAGGAGTAACACCTTTCCCACTTTGCATGGGACAGTCCCTCATTAGGCATATGTGTCATGCGACAATTCTCTAGCCATTGCAACTGTCCTGATTAGAGGGCATTCTTATATGCTACGTGTCTGTAATAGTTGCATGTAATGGTTATTGTATACATGACACATCGATATGTTATGTGAAGTATCATAAGCAACTTGACTGCTGCTAGACTAAGCTTTGATTTGTGCTAATATGTATATTTCTGTACTATGCATGGCTGTAGGTATGTTCTGCCCTGGTACGTCTGACATTTCTACAGAGCAGGTCCCACTCTGGCCATTTGGAATGGTGGCAGCCCTATAGGACCTATATGTAGAGCTATCACATTTGGCAAGGCAACACATACCCATAGTCAGTTGTAAACTGACTACTTCACCGGTTTGCATATGTTAAGGTTATTCTTGTAGCATTATAGTTGTGAATACTGTTTCCTATAACATGTAGCTGTTTCTGATACAACAAATACATTTTATGACACCACTACACACAATATATGACCTCCTTTCCCGAAATCACAGGCCATGTGCCATAACATTCATTTTGCAGGACACAACTGCCCAGAGTGGTGTGTCCCTCACAAAGGCGAACAGGTGGTAAACCAAATCTATTATGCTATCATCAACCTAAGGTGGTCAGCGGAATATGCACTTTCCGTCACTAGCAGACCTCACATACCAATGGGGGAGAATGAACACTGTATCAGGGACACTGCATAACACTCTGAGGGACACATTTAGATGATTGGTTCTATTAACATTGACAGTCACAGGGCATATGTATTCATTCACGTTTGTCAAGGTACATGCTGTTTATGACTCATACATGTTGTTATCAGTCATTACCTGTATTCCGCCACCTGTCCACCTAATATCACTAGTTCTGGAAGTATTTAGTTGGACTTTGTTACATTCTGATTCATAAATATGGACGTCCATGCTAATCGGGTACATGGCACTGATATAGTCCCTATGTGTTCCCCCAATGGTTTACAGACTATCCAGTAGATGTGCTCTTCAGGTTTGGGAGGTATAGGCGTCTGCTATGCCCACATAGGAATATTAATTACTTCCACTGGGCGGGCCTACTACATCTCTGCCAACCAGCATCTGCACACTTAAGCTCATTATTGCATACCCATGATTCACCTACCTGGCACCCCTCTACAGCACTCATGACAAATACTTACTATGAGCACAGCTGGGGTATGAGCACACCCCTACACATTGCCCACTCTCCCCGTCTCAGGACACATGTCGTATGTTTTGTCAACCCATGTGTTATTACACTTGCACAACCTACTGTTCCATGTACACCTACATCCTGCTCGCATCAATAACCAGGGGTTCACATGTAGAGTGAATTTTTGGTGTCCCGCAAGGGACCCCGTTATCCATGTTTAAAGTGTAGACCTTGCAGATTTCTCCCACTGGTACTTTCATGCCGGTGTTTTGGACAACAGCAGTGTATTTATCTTTATTGCCTGTCTGTATGTCTGACCAGCCTAGCTGGGCGGTGTGGGAGGTAAACGTTTGTTTATTGGACCTCCCAGTAACATATGCCCGGTCTGTACATATGTTACCCGTAATTGCTGTAAAGTAACCTAGTTATGTACATGTGTATATCTACAATGACATATATATTTGTTTTGTGTGTATATGTGTATATATATCAATAACTGTTGTATGTGTATATATATATATATATATATATATATATATATATATATATATTTTTTTTTTTGTGTGTGTGTCGGCATATATATATATATATATATATATATATATACATATATATGCACATCTGTGTGTCTGTTAACCAATACATTTCCCGGACATACCCACTTACATATGCGTATTGGGTTTTATATCTGCTTCAACAGCATACTATTGCCTTAGTCATTATGACACCGACATTTCATTCCAGTTAACTTCTAATCAGTATACAGCACGTTATACAGCGGACAGATGTCGCACTTTTTTCATGTCTGGAGTACCGCTAATAAGTGTGATGTGATACAGTGTCAGTTGACCTATTTCTCATTTGCACAGCCTATTATTCCTGCTACTGTATTTGTTTCTGTGCACATTCATATTATTTATGTTAATAAATGGAGTGAATGTGTTACAGAGAATGTACGTCAACATATTGATGTCTGCATGTAGTTGTGTCTTTCGGCTTTTCCCGGTTAGGGGTCGCCACAGCAGAACTCTGGTCTGCTATTGGTTTGCAGATAGGTTTTACGTGCTGAGATGCCAGCCCTGACGCACAACCTTCAACGAAGGTACGCCCATTCATGCATATCTCCACGCAAAAGACACTCTAGCTGGGAATTGTACCTGCATACTAGCTGACCTACACGGGCTGCTCCATTGCAACCGGTGCAACCAACCCTGGCACTCATGTGTCCATAATCGCATAGCCATAGTTTCTCCAGCCCACCCGTGTTGAGTTTCCACATGTAACAGCCATTATCCACCTGATATCGCAGCCATGACACACCTTTATACATTGACCTATCCAGAGGAAATGTTCTGGATAGGGAAACTACAAGCACATGTAAAACCAGGACTTAATACTACATTTCCCATCCAACCTGCACTTAGGAAGCGAAGACTAAGAAGGGGTGTCTAACACTTCTCAAAGAGAAAGGGCACATTAACTTGTAGTGCTGTTTTATTCCACTTGCACTCAGGAAATGAAGTTAAGAAGGCGTGTTCAATGTATTAGGGAATGGGCGTGCTAATTAGTAGTTTCACCTCATTGGAGCAAAGTATTTTTTAAATAAGGAACAGTGGTCATTATGTATAGATCTGTTGAAGGGTGAACTTTGAAACCCGAAAGCACTTATCTTTTTGTGTTACTATTTTAACAAGTTCTGATGATGTTTTATAATAAATAGAAGCTGCTTTAAAATTATTCAGAAGTGGATGTTCAGCTCTATTGATGTCAACTGTTTTAAGGTGATGTTTGAAGACAATATGCCTGCAAACGAAAAGTGCTTTTGAAGAGAGTGGATGTAAGAAGTAACTTGAGACCTTGCTAACTGGTAGTGGTTGTGTTTTCTTACCGCACCTATCACTTTTTAGAGACTCTGCCCTGGATGTGAAATACGTGCTGTTTGCTGCTGTTTGGATATTTTATCATTTTTACAGCACGCTCCTATCTGGTTCCATTCTTTTTGCTGTTGTATATATATATATATATATATATATATATATATATATATATATATATATATATATATATATACATATATAAGTTACATCTGTACAAAACAACATACATTTGCTATGCTGGGAGCTGCTTACACCCGCGCAGGCACACTTGCATCTCCTTATTGTGAGTTGCATATGTTTACTGCCACTTCTTTGCACTTAAATGTGCCCTATTCCTTATGACAGTACCACTTTGATTGATAGAATACAGTTAATGGCCCCATGCGAAACACACATTCACCTTTACATGTTTAAATGTTGGCTTTACAGCACAGAGGCATTCATTACACAAAAAATGATATGTGCTATAGTCGTACTTGAACCGGGAATGCCTTTACATTAGGCGGATGCTCTAACCACTACACTATTGGTGTTCTGCCTCATTTATATGTATACCCATGGTTCATAGTTACCCTAACATATGCCTCACTGCTTCACTTACACAGCAGGCATCCATTCTCCTGCTGGGTAAACCGCAGTACTACACATGCAACATTTCCTATTCCCTACTACTCTGGACATGTGCTGCATGTTTACTCACTCCAAAGATATTCAGAACTCCAACACTTATAGTCCTGGCACATACATTTGTTTGATTATCAGGGTATTCATGTGCTGGTCCGGGTTTAGGCTTGTCCAACTGGTGACTGGAACTGCCCTGTAATTGTTCAAATGTCAGACGTAGCACATGGACAGTTGGTCCCGATTTTAACATTCTACCTGTGTTTATAGACGCAGGGGTTTGGGCACCTCTGACCACATTATTAGGTTGGCACTACATAATATAGGGTGGGGGGTGGTTCCACTACATAATACAGGATGGGGGGGGGGGGGGTGTTTCCCTTCACATTTGACTAAGTAATTCATTCATATATACGATGAATATTATTCTGGACATCACTTATGAATTCACTACAGGTATGCAATACTCCTGTCAACAAATGTCACAGTTGGTTGGTGTACATATGTGTACTGACCTCTGTGATACTCAGGGACTAATTTCAACAATGACAGGGACAAGGCAATGAAAATCAGGGACATTCATGGACACTTCTACAATATTAGTACTATTAACTTGGAACGTGTTGACAGATTCGGAGACATATGTATTTCTACTTATTTTCTGCAGTTAAAAGCATCTATTACTCTTAATTCTTGTCATTAGTCATTCTCATTCAACACCTTTCCTCCAAAGGTCACTGGCTTTGTGAGTGATTAAAAGGCTGGCCAGTTATTGTGCGAATGCTCTGACCATTGGTAGGGTTGCCACATTTTCATATGTACAGGATGGGATATATTCTGGAGACACCAGATTGTTTAGGCCAGCACATACCCACAGTCAGTGCAGGGTTTAGAGCATTCAATATTTTCCTAGCTGAGAGCCTATTCCTTTAGCACTTTAGTTGCTTATTCTGTTTCTTGTACTAATTACGTATTTTATATCCCGACATGACAGCTTTAGGCAACTGTTACATGAAGTATGGTACATAGTTATTTCCTACAATCACAGGACATTTGCCACTGTATCATTCTTGGTCAGGACACACCTACCCAAACAGTGACTTTCCCTCACACAGTAGGTCAGGAAGTACCCTGTTTATGTCAGCGCCTTAATCACCCTATTTCCAACTGCCACTATGCGAATGTGTACAATATATTCTCTCGATTATTCATGTGGGGAGACATGCGTCACAGGCAGGTGTTTGATCCTGGGTACTAGGTTCTGCATGACCGTCTAGGGCTGGACAGTCTCGTGCACCACTACTGCACATTCAACTTGTGTCCAGATGTCTACAGAACTGGACATCGTGGCATGATACCAAGTCTGATGTTTACGCAGGTTACTTATCCCATGAGGGATATCCAAAAATTGAACAAGACCAATACCGTCCATTCTTATGGATTTACGAAAATGTGTTAGGGTTTTACATGCAAGGGACACATAGTTTGCAATCCTGACAATGCCTAGGGTGACACTGCCTACTACATATGAGTAGTGGTCACTGTGTAGATATGGCTGCGCCAAGCTAGTAGGCCGAGTATGGCTGGATTTGGTGGATGTTCAGGTATGGGGGCGGGTTGTGTGCTGTGGAGGGGATGATGGGTATTCAATTATGCATTCAGGTGTGTTGCATTTGGATGGGCCAGTTCCATCCAGACCATTCTGTGGGTATGTGCCGGTGACGTTTCTGTACATGTGTATCGCACATTTTAATATTCATATGTTTGTGTGATTGTGTTCTACAGTATGGCCTGTCAGGTTGTATTGCAGATGTGTATACTTGTTCTTTGTGTTTCTTTTTGATTCACCCGCTGCTCCCTCATACACCTCCAGTTCACCTATTGTGCATCCAACACAGTCTCGCCTTTGTGGATTATACCATTACCCACCCCCCACACACACATATTCCTGACACTCCATCCATCCCTTCTTTGGTTGATGGCCCATGACACGGTCAAGGGAACACATTGCATACTCTACATATGTCAGGTACCTGTATGATTGTGTGGACTACCCTGGCATTTTTCACCTTCCACATGCTGCACATCACACACATAGGTACACACACATACTACCTTTCATGACATGGTTGGTACACCCGGGTAATACCCGTTCAACTGTGACACATCCTGACAAGGACGGCTTGGACTGCATATGGGCGGATTTTGGCTGAATGCTCTGACCATTGGTAGGGTTGCCACCTTTTCATATGTCCAGGATGGGATATATTCCGGACACAAATCAGATTTTACAGGACAACACATACCCACGGTCGGTACTACGGATAATACTTTTGTTTTCTGCCTACATGTTAGCTTATTGTTGTAGCAGTTTATATGCTCCTTCTATTTCATTTTCTTGCTTATTCTATTTCTTGTCACATGTGGTATGTTACATACGGACATACCTATTGTATGTGACTATTGCATGCGATGTGGGATATAATTATGTCATACGGTCACTGGATATTTACATTTATAATGGTTTTGGTATGGACACAACTGCCCAGCTGTGTACTATCCCCTCACACTGTGGGACAGGTGGTAACCCTGACCATTGGGCTAGACATAGCTATTGACGGCGCGCTAACATGATGCGTTTCACTTCCACTTGGTATAACAATCTACACTGCTTTAGAGTACAGGCACACAGTTTTAAATGTCATTTGTTCGAGGGATGGAGACTCGATATTCCCTACCGTGCATTTGTGTTTGCTTCTTAATTTTGTGTTCGCAAGAACTGTCTTGCATGCTTTGCATACATTTCAGTATCCATGGACACTGACAGGTGTGATTACTATTGCAGGCAAATTGTTATATTCAAGCATTTTAGGTTGCACGTCGACAGCCGACATTTCCACGGCTCCGTGCGGCACTTTGACACACCCTATGCACTCGCGCTCATTTCCTATGCACGTAGCTGTAGCGGCAGCGCGCCTTCATTAATATGCATTTGGCACTACTGCACCATCTACACGCCGCACGGTCTGCGCAAGCCTAACATCGGCCTTGCGCCAAGCTTCATGAATCCCGGGCTTTGTCTTACTACAAAGGGTTTTTTTTTCTTAAAGTGTTAAAAGTTGTTGGCTAAGGCTGGTTAGAAACATTCCTTTTGCATTCATTGATTGCATAGGAATTAGATCTAGCTAATCAGTGTGAGGAGCTGAGAAACATTTTTTAAGGTATTCAACTACATTCCTCCTCAGCTACAAGAGATCTTAGTTTAGAACTGCTGCTTGGCTGCATTAATTTATGGATTTTTTTCTGCCCATTGGCCTAATTCTTGTTCTTCTTTTAAACTTAGTGACTTTTTAGCTGCCTGCCCCTACTATAAATTAAAGTTTGCTTCTGGGCATCTTTGTCTTGTAGTATAGCTCAAAGTAGTGAGACAATTGTGAATTGCTGCAGGATCTGAGCTCATTTATTACATTTCTACTGCATTTTTCTGCTTGCATTTTACTTGGTCTGGGGCTTTAGTCTAGTCTTGTACTATCACTCACAATTGTGAGAGCATTGTGAATTGCTGCATGATATGAGCATCATTTATTACATTTCTACTGTATTTTTTTTTCTGTTTGCCTTTTACTTAGTCTGGGAACCTCTTGGCTTGTAGTATCACTCATAATATTGAGAGCATTGTGAATTTCTGTAGGATCTGAGTCATATTCATATATACTGTATACACACACACACACACGCACACACACACTGCATTCTTACTGTTTAGTGTGTAGAGCAGCTAGTTTTCCTGTTGAGAAGCACTACCCCAAGAGTACTCTTTTAGATCAGTCCTAGACATCCCCTCCCAGCCCAACTCCAAATCCTGATTGCACCGCTCTTTGTAGATACAAAACAGAGGATCCACTGCCATGGATGTGTAATTTCCTACTGTGTGCATAGCCAGCTTCGTGGAAATGGGCATCCTGAGAAAATGTAGCAATTGTCTCATGTTTACTGACAACCGCTTTATCCTTATCCTTAAGCAGACTGACACATTATGTGAGAGACGTAATTCCACTATATCTTTAGAAGTAAAGCTCTCATATACTGGTACAGATGGTTGCCAGTACACACATACACACACACACACACACACACACACACACACACACACACACACACACACACACACACACACACACACACACACACACACACAGACACTACACCTAATATGGATCAGACATGTATAGTTTCATGACATATGCTGAAAGTCTTAACTGCAATTTACCCAAACCTCAAAGGCCTCCCATACGCTGCCCTCAGCACTCTTCCAAATACTCTACAGTGACAACACTCCCCAAGACACATACAACCACATCTCACCATGTCTCAGCTCTAAGCCTTTAAAGCAATCTGGCACACAACCCAAAATGTTGGCCATTGCAGACACTATTGTAAGACACACTGATACCCCTCTCACTAGACTGAGCAAGGAGGCAGTCATGGTCAGTAGCCTATTAGGGGCAAAAATCAACCAGATCACAAATGCCCTCAGGTCATTAAACCACAAGTGCTAGCATGACACTGTCAAAGTCCACATGGGTGTTAATGATCTAAGATGTACCTCACTGGACTGTATGAAGAAAGACATGATAGAAATTTCAGATTAAGTTTCCTAAGCAGATATGAGCCTAGCATTGAGCAGCATTCTACCTTCTTCAAGGATGACACCAAAATATAAACAGAAGATGACTGACTTTAACAACTGGCTTAGTTACTGTTATCATTCTAAAGGAATCCAGTAGTTACCAGTTTGGGAGGAAATTGTTGGCAGACTACACTGTTTTGCCAGCGATAGTCTGGACCTGTTGCCTTTAGGCTTTTGGATATTGGTCAAAACATTATCCACTCTTATAGTGCCTTTTTTTAGGCAACACCAATTTGATAACCCTTCCAACATAGTAAATTCAATGCAACATAAACTACAAATAATATTGCTCAATGCTAGGAGTCTAAACAAGAAACTCTACTCCCTGGAAGCACTCCTCACCTTGGAGAGTGTTGACATCTGTGCAGTTACTGAAACATGGCTTAAAGCTGTGGAAGGGACCATGGCAGTACAAGGCTATAATGCATTCCACGCATTTAGACCAGCTACTGCACAAGAAGGGAAGTAAGATGAAAGCGATCAATCTACATAAAAAGAAAGCACACCTCAAGACTGGTCAAAGAATATGACATGGTTGAGCTAATCCATGTCCAACTAACCTTAGCTAAAGTCCCATACCATATTCTTGCTAGCTATGTGTTCCTGTCTATGACCCAGGATAACCATACCACATACTTGAATATACTGGAGTCACTCACAGTTCAGTCCAGCACCATATTCATCGATGATTTCAACTGTCCCACCATAAACTGGGATACATACACAACCTTTAACGTGCAGGCTCAAAGATTCCTAGATTTTGTCAATGCAAACACCCTGGAACAGCTAGTTTGCACACCTACTAGGGATGCAAATATCCTGGATCTGGTACTAACAAAGATGAGGAACCATTACTCCCTCCTTGTGTAATGTCCTCGCTAGTCAGATGAGATCACAAAGCAGTCACCCCAGAAATAAATATAAAGACTGATTCCCAGCAAATCCCAGAACCTTTAAAAGCTTTACCAAGGCTAATCACCTCCTAATAAGCAATGGCATAACTAAATTCTAAACCCTCCAAACACAGAAAATGCTGTAGTCTATGCAGAAATACTTACAGAAACCCTGTACAAGCATGTAAATAAATGCAAAGAAACAGCAGTACCAAACCGAAATAAAGGCAAACTCCAAAAAAGTCCCCTTAGTGCACACCCAGTTTAAACAATCTGTACACAAAAGAAAGAAAATCCTGTCCAAAAATAGGAAGAATTTGCCCAAAAGTCAAAAAAACTCCATCATCAGTTTCAATAAGTACCTCAGGGGACTAATTAAGTCCACCAATGCCAACTTTGAGGCAAAAATAGCCACCCAGATTCAGGATAAACATAAGACATTTTTCAGTCATACACAATCTTAAAGGGAGCACCCAACAGTGTGCTGAGCTAATAGTAAATGGGACTTCCTATACTGAACTATGCGATATAGCAAATTTGCTGGCTGATAACTTTAGCTTCAGTTTTACCCCCATCATCCTCAGTACCCCTCCCTCAGGAAATACCCTCTACCATTTCTCCCCAACTATCACAACAGAAGAGGTCCTCACTGCACTTTCCAGAGCTAAAAACAGTGCTTCAGTGTGCTGTGATAATATCCCAGGATGCCTCCTAAATAGCTTGAAACATGACCTGTTAGGCCCACTAGAATCTATATTCAACCCCATCCTCTAGACAGGCTTCCTCACTAGAGAATGAAAGACTTTCACAGTCATCCCTCTACGCAAAGGCAGATCATCAACAGACCCAGGGAAATACATATCCATAACTTTCATTAGTCTTATATGCAAAGCTGTGGAAATAATTATTCTGGATATGATAAACAAAGACATAGGAGATTTGCAAATACTGGTCTCATCCCAATTTGGTTTAATCAAGGACAGGTTATGCCTACTAAATTTGTTGGACTTCTTCAAGAAGATCACTAGAGCCATGGATGAGAGCAAAATGGCACATACTGCCTACCTTGACCTGGAAAAATCATTTGACAAAGTACTTCACTCATGTATTATAGACAATTTCACAAATTTAGTCATAAATCCCTATATCACCTGATGGATAGCCAAATGGCTCACAGATAGATATACGAAGTTAGGGTGTGGGAGTCCACCTCCACCAAGAGGACTGTTACTAGTTGTACCCCACAGGGCTTGGCAATAAAACCTCTCCTTTTTGGAATTTACTTCTATGAAGTCAATGCAAATGTAGAGGGCCTTTGGCTGACCAAATCTGCTGATGACTGCAAGATGAGTTCAGTCACTGAATTCCCCAAAATGTAGCTATCCTTCAAGAGGGTCTGACACAGACAAATAGCTGGTGCCAGAACCGTGGCTTAAAACTCAGTGCAAAAAAATGCATAATTATACCATTTGGAAGATAACCACTACTGCAAATTATAACACTGAAAACACTCCACAAAGAGTAGAACCAGTGGTAAGGAATTTGGGAGCTCAAGTTGACAGTAACTTGAACTTTGATCACCAAGTACCCATGTTAGTGAGAAAATCCTTCTATGTGACACAACTTATAAGTAAGGGCATGGCATCCAGCTCTAATAAAACCATAGTCCCACTGTACACAGCCCTCATTAGACCAATAATTGAGTACAATGCACCCTTCAGCATGTACCTGACCAGGCATTTACAACAGCTGTAGTGGCTGAAGAGGTTTCTCACTAAAAGAATACAGGGTGTAAATAATATGTCCTACACAGACCACCTTTAAGTCCCAACCTTATACAAAGCATCATACAGACTGCTGAGGGGTGATCTATGTTTAACCTACAAGGCATTCTCAGATCCAGCTCTGATGGAGCTGCTACATATTTGTAAAACAAACAGCACTAGAATTACCAAATCTAAGGATCTAAACCTCATGTGTGACATAAACAAAATATGCTGGCGGAACAGGCATGTGTCTCAGAGATTAGCCCTTCTCTGGAATGAACTCCCCATTCATGAGAAGCAGAGCTTTTTCTTATGCTTATTCGAATGCAGTTTGGACCAGTGGATGGGAAATCACAAATTTACCCCTGCCTTTTCCCCTGTGGCCCTTATGGACAGGGTCAGTTTATAGATGTTCCAAGGCACAGACATATAACAAAACCATTCTAGCCTGTGGGCATAGATAAATGGGAAAACTGGGGCATGAATAGATAGCCTTAAATAGGCTATAGGACCATTAGCCTAGTAACCTTCTTTTGTCCTATGAGCATATGACAGTTGGCAGAGAGCAAAGTAGATTAATATGACAGTTGGCAGAGAGCAAAGTAGATGGTGATAAACAGAGAAATGGAACTCCACATTCTATGGAGAAAATGATGGAAAGTTTTTGGCACATGTTAGTAAGTCTCACAAATGAGCTGTGCTTCACTGTGCATACCAATCTGAAATAAAGTCCAGCTATTGTCATTATCTGAACTCCTTCAATGGCTCAGTGTTCATATTCAATTATTCTTATTGTGTCAGTACACTGGTTGGGGATTACAAATCCAATGGGAGTTGTATGTTGATTTACATTTTTTTTTGTTTTGCAGTCTCCACTCTCTTTTCCTGATATGTGTGCTTTATGAGCCCTTGTACTCTGACTGCCGCAGTGGATCACCTTACCAGTAAACTGTGGATATAAGGCATGAGGACTGAACTGATGTATTGACTCCCCTCAGCGTAATAATATCCTTCAAAGTATAGTACAGATCCACTGCTAACATTCTGATGTTGTCTGCACTGGTGCAGGTTGGTAAATCACTTTACCTTTTGTACGTCTCCTCTCCTTTGTTGGTTTCACAATCTTCAAAATTCAAGTATTTTCACAGCACCTTCTACTCCAACAATTGTTTTCTTCCACAACTCCCATAGCACTTTATGCTGGCCCCCTCTGCGCATTCTGTTACAACAGTGTAACCTCTACTCCAATCTCAGCCATCAGAGGCACTTTCTCTTCCATCCCCCCCCCCTCTCTCTCTATATATCTATATATATATATATATATATATATATATATATATGTATATATACATATAAATGTTTTTTGCTGTTGATTACAGCAATTTTTTTACAGCTGTGTGCACATAATGACATCAACTGTTTGGGTTACCTGTAAACCATCATTGTTTACCTCTTCTTCTTGTATTTCAATGTGGCCACTAGATGATTTACCAAAATCTAACCATGGATCCATGCTGTGGCCTTGATGAGAGGCTCCTCATGTTGCACCCCTCCATGGTAACATGCATAGGTATAACTTTTTTGGCTTGCAATGCATGCTATGTAAACAGTGTTGACTTGGCTGTAATTATGGGCACCGCATTTATGAATCCCTGGAATGGTCTTGTACAAATATGTGCTTTTAAATTACATATCAATATATTATGCTGAGAACAATTACCTCCTTTTTCAAACAAGAAAATCAGTATGACATAAAGGATCGCAGGTTCATAAGTACTCACAAGGCTATTCATTCATGAGGATCTTTAAAAGCCTAACCATACACTCCCATATAGTTTTAATCGATAAATTGTAAGTATGAATAATCCAGAGATGAGTAGAACATTTACACATTGCCCCTACCCATGAGGAATAATGATGCTTAACCAGGTGTGAATTTCTGGCTACACATCCATTCATCCAGATTAAACTTAAATAGTGTAAGAAAGACACTTTGCTTTATAATGAGAGGAAGGTGTTCTCTTTGGAAATGTAGAGGAATTCCTATAACCTATTTTAATGTGAATTGTTATTTTTTTATAATGCATGTATTCAATTTCAGTTCAATGTCTTTGTCTGACCAGAAAACACAAAACAGTTACATGATTAAGCAATAATTCATCATTCCCTGTGTTACTGGTGTTAAAAGTGGAAGTATATTTTTAAGAAAAACATAATTGTCACTATCGATGTGACATCAAACTCAATGTGCAAAAATGAGAAAAATAGGTTGTGGATGGATGGATATCTTACTAGATAAAATATACCTCTTACTTTGTTAGTTAAGAATTATAATGTAATGCAGGCACTGAAGTATGTTTGCTATATAATAAATATACCTCAAACAATAAAAACAATAAAGATGCTAAGAGAGAGATTATGAAAGGGACATTTACATCAGATTTACCTCACTAAATCCTTCAGAACAACATGCCTTTCAGAAAGCCTACTTTCAGCAACACTGATTTTTATAAAGAAGGAGTGCCCAAATTTACATATAACTCAGTCTTGTATGTTTTATTTATACTTCAGCATGTATTGTTAAGTAGAAACAGATGCACTTCACAAGAGCAGAGTACCTAACTCATCTGTGCCATAAAATGACTGAGTAATTCCCTGTAATGTCCATCTGCCTTACCTATTTATTTTTCTCCTTGGGCATAGCCTGATTCTGTAAACTCTACCCCCATACCCAGTTCTCCATCACAACCTGTGATCAGACACTGTCACCATTATTTTCCATGCGACAGAAGCGTGGGCTGTGACATGACATGGGTGCCACACTTGGTCAGAGATGCTGAGGGTTTTCAGCTGCTAAAATTTTCCCCAAAACTTACCTGTGTAGCTCACCCAAGCAGGTTGTTAGTCATGTTCCCATCCATTGATGTAGGTCTGATATACTAACAGACACATGCAGACATGTATTATGCAGGAATAAAACACCACAGTAATATTCTAACAGACGCATGCAGACGTATTATGCAGGAGTAAAACACCACAGTAATATTCTAACAGACACATGCAGACATGTATTATGCAGGAGTATAACACCACAGTAATATTCTAACAGACACATGCAGACATGTATTATGCAGGAATAGAACACCACAGTAATATTCTAACAGACACATGCAGACATGTATTATGCAGGAGTAGAACACCACAGTAATATTCTAACAGACACATGCAGACATGTATTATGCAGGAGTATAACACCACAGTAATATTCGAACAGACACATGCAGGCATGTATTATGCAGGAGTATAACACCACAGCCACCTGAATCCCTACAAGTAGCAGCTCTTTGTGTAATTTTATCTTTAGTAATTTGTTAATCAAATAAACTATCCGGCACAAGTGCTTTTTTCACTAGAGTACCAGGAGGACTGCTGGGTTGTGTGTTTTGCACAAATCTGTCCAGTTTTATAAGTAGAAATACACAGAATAAAACTTAGGGCTACAGGATTTTTTTTCACTTCTTCCACATGGCATGAGAGGTCTGGATACTGGGTGACCAATCACACCTACCCTGGCTCTTCGTCCAGTGTGAGGAATGCTAGTGAAAGCTTCAGCACCAGCACTGCACTTTTAAAGTCAAACCTTATTTCTATCAGACTGGTTTACATTGTCTGATCTAACTGCAGTATATGCAGCCATGCAGATTTAAGTAATAGGATAATTAAATTAACATCCATCAGCGTTTATGTTTTAAAGCAGTCAGTGCTAGGAAAGTGCAGTTATGATCGATTCATACAGTGAACTACTTCTAATAGATTAATAATTGTAAATGATCTCCTTCAACTATATTTCACTGAAACCAGGTAACATTTTGTTTAAAAATATTACTGTAGATTGTGTAAAGCTGATGAGTAATAAAATAAAAAGTTGTTTATGAAATGAAACAATATACTATAGAAACACCTTGAAGTAATGCCATCTGATGCAGCCATCTTAATTACATATTACTGGAAATGGGCATATCAGACATAGCATCACTTGTATGTAGTCATACAAATAACCACACAGTGGTGTGTTTATATGAAATAGTGCGTCTGCATTGACATTTGGTGGAAATTATGGGTGGATAGATAAAGCACAGTTGGCATTTAATATTAATGTTTATTTTGGCTGGAGGGATGACCCTAGGGCAACAGAAAAAACAGAGAAAGAGAAGTTCACACCTTTAAGAGCTGCAACTAGCTACAAGATGAAGGAGACACAGAAAACAGTATGTACTGGCAATGTATGAGGCCAACTAGAGTTTGGACTAGATAGCTACAAGAGTGAGCATAAGACATTTCAAATCATCCTTTCATCATATGGGACATTAGTATGACCATATCCAGAATTTCAAGTCCAGTTCTCTCAAAAATACAGGAAAAGGGAGACATGGCATTGTGCCAAGTGTGGAGAGGGAAGTTTCTACAAAGGTGAAAGAACTGAAGGGTAAGGAAGTATGAGGAAAGACTCAAGACTTCTTATCTTGTACACAAGAAATCAGGGAATGTACATATAATAGTGACGCACCACACTACCCAGGAGGCAAGTAAATAAGATGTTATTGTAGAGGAAGAACATACAATGAATAGGGGCATTTCTGACAGCTGGAAGGGGTAGGAAGCATGACAGATTTAAGAAACTACTGTTTGTTACTGATAATGGTGATGCACAGTTCACCGGAAAGGTTCAGCAGTACTTTAGGACATAAGAAATAGGTGAAATAGTAAAGAAAAGTTATAAACTGATGTAAAGGGGTCAGAGTGATGAGCAGACCACCAGACTATGCATGTTTACACATACATGCTGGATATTACACATCTTAGTTAAAATCAGCAAATGAAAATGAGTGAAAATTCTGAAACTTATTTATCAAAAATGTAATTTCATCTTACAGATTCTCTGGGTAACTTAATTGTGTCTAAAATGTTATATTTTAATGATACAAGCCATTACTGGAAATGGAATTTTTTGCTTCACCACCTCTTTTGTTTACAAGCTCGTACAGTGTTCTCCTTTCAGGATCACAAATAAATGTAATTTATAACTTCATACTTCAGAAAATGTTAGTTAGGAGGTAATGGAATGCATTCTTTATTCTGAATGGCAAGGATCTTCACAATAAAGAAGAAAAAATGAGTACCCATTAATTATACAGATAGTAATGGCCACAGGTGTAAGACAGTTCAGCAAATCTCCCAAATCCCCTAATGCATCAGACTCAGATGAACTGAAAGCAGACAAATGGTACAGAGATTCCATTAACCTAAAACAACTTCAGCTGAATATTCCAAGAATACATAAAGACTTATTTTCACAGCAGGTTCTATGATGAATGCATTTCTGCTTCTGAGATAATGCATAAATGAATGAATACTAGAAAAATGTTAATAAAACTGTATAAAGAAATGATGGAGGCATATTTTTTTGCATGAACACAAGCTCTCTTCCATTATATTAACGTTTCTTTGGTTGCATGATTTTTATCATATGGACCAATTCATAAGACAGTATGCACTGCATAATAGGAGTAATAAAAGGGTGAGCTGCGACACATATATTTAAGGTTATGTCAGTGTTTCTTGTTAACAGAGCTAATAATAGTGCTATACTGTGAAAGCAGTCACCACTTCCAGCTTTTCTTTCTAACTATCAGCTGACCCAAACAATTCCCACACTGATTTTAGTTTCATTAAGTTTCATTAAGTTAGAGGTGCATGCACAAGCAATACTGATTAATTTAAATATCAGGCATTTTGAAATGGCCTGCTTTAGGTATAGATGGAGTAGGCAGATTCATAAAATTGCGATAGACTTTTTTTTTCTTTTTTTTTGCTTAACAATAGCAATCCTATCTCCCATTCAACAAAACGGTTTAATTTTCATGTGTTACAGATCCCAGCTGTGGTACAAATAGCTTTCAAACTCAGAAAAGTAGTTTTGTTAGTTTCTACCTTGGTCATCATTTCGTTTGCAATGGTTGTAATTCAATTCCATTTTTAATACTGTTTAAGCAGATTAAATGTACCTTCTTAAAATACAGGTAATTTATTGTGCAGAAAGTATTATTCATAACAAGTAACTTCTGTTTTATTAAGAGCATTCTCTTAAAAACATTTCAGTCTTGTAAAGTATACTGTGCCCTCCTGCAATCACACACAAGTGTATGCACACACACACACACACACACACACACACACACACACACACACACACACACACACACACACACACAAACACACACGCACACACACACACACACACACACACACACACACACACACACACACACAAAATTACACATTCCAGGCAGCTTCTTGATACTAACAATAGTGTATGTAAGCTGAGTTTCTCAGGGCTGGAATGACTGTTCCAAATGGAAAATGGAAAACACAGCAGGCCCAATTGTCTAGTAATTTTAAATTGAGACAATGTAGCAATTGTCTAATTATCACTGACAATTGTTTAATCATCAGGGAAAGAAAAACAGCATCCCTGAGGTGTAGATACACAATGTCTCTGGAAGCAAAACTCTCAGACAGAAACATTCACAATAAAAATCTGGTTGTTGGAGACATGTACGCTATACCCATAACACATAGTACACATCCCACAGATAGACCTACTTATGCAGAAGCACTTAACTTCAATTGTCCCAAACCCCAAAGATCTCCCAAATATTCCACCTGCAAAAACTGTCCTCAGCAAACCCAAAAGCACTCAACAGAAATGACACGTAACACTGCACACACAACCACTCCCAGTGGAGCCTCAAATGTCAAGCCCATAAGGCAAGCCGGTACACTACCCAGGATTCTAGTTTAGGGGTTTAGAGTACCACATCCTGATACTCCACTGAACAAGAAGAAAATAACAATCAGTTGCCTATCAGGGGTTTTACTCATGCACTCAAGTAATTGAACCACAGGTACCATTTACTCATAGTCCATGTCGGTGTTAATGACCTGAACTGTACCTCCCTAGACTATATAAAGAGAGACATTGTGGAGCTCCCAGACTATGTGTCACAGGCTGGTAAGTGCCTAGCACTAGGCAGCATTCTGCCTTCACTAAGGATGATGCCACAATATAAACAGAAGATGACTGACTTTAATAATTGGTTAAGATCTCATTCTAAGGCAATACAATATTTGTCAGCATGTGAGGACATGGATAACAAAGTAATTTTGGCAAGCATGGTCTAACCTGTCCCTTCTGGGCTTTTGAATATTGGCTAAAACACTGAGCTCGCCCACACAGCCTTTTTTTTAGGAAATACCAAATTTACAAACCATCCAATATAGCAAAATTTACTCAAGGAAATTTGTTACTGCTCAATCCCAGGAGTCTAAAGAAGAAGCTGTGCTTCCTCCAAGTCCTCCTGATTTTGGAGAATGCAGACTTCTGTGCAGTTAGTGAGACATGGTTTAAAGCCACAGATAGTATCCCCAGCAGTGCAAGGTGTTAGTGCCTTCCAAACATTTAGACCAGCAACGGACAGGTACAAAAGGTGGAGGTGTCTCAATCTATGTCAATAACAAGCACACCTCTAGAGTGCTTAAATAGGATGATACAAAAGAATTGCTCTACATCTAAATTACCATAGACAAAGTCCCATAGCATATCTTAGCAAGCTATAGGTCACCCTCTATATCCCATGAAATCCATAGCTCATACTTATACCTATTGGAGACACTCACAATTCAACTAAATGCCATACTTATGGGAGGCTTAATTATCTCTCTAGAGACTGGGAATCCAACATGATCCCATTTTTGCAGGTGCAGAGATTCCTAGATTTTGTAAACACAAACACCCTGGACTAGTTAGCACATACAACTAGCTGAGGTAAAACATATTGGACCTGGTACTCACAAATCTGGGAGAATGCTGCATCTCCCCCAATGATGTGTCTTCTTTGATAAGGTCAGACCACAAAGCAGTCTCCTTCAAAATAATAATCAGTTCTGTAACCCCAGCAAGTCCTGTAACAGTTAGAAACTACTCCAAGATAAACTACTTTTTATTAAGTAATAACCTATCAAAATATCAAGCCCCTCCAAACCCAGTTAACACAGCAGGCTATGCAGAATTATTCACAGGAGCTCTGTGCAACCATGTCAATGATTGCATAGAAGCTACTGTGCCTACCAGAAATTAGCCCAGAACTAACTTAAAAAACAAATCACCCCGATGGAGTACAAAATTAAACAGGTTGTCTAACAAAAGAAAAAAGTTGTAACTAAAGTGAGGAAGTGTGACACTAAAAAAACATAAAATCTCTCTAATCAAACTGAATAGACACATAAGAGAACTAATTAAGTACAATAAATCAAATTTTGAGGTAAAGATGTGTTTCTGGTCAAGGACAACCAAAAGGTCTTCCTTAGCTATGTCTAAAACCTCAAAGGAAATACACAACAGTCTGAGCTGTTGGTAAATGGAACCACAATCATGGAACCAAAAGATATAGCAAATCTTCAGGCTGAGAAATTCAGCTCCAACTTTACCTCCCACCCTCAGTCATCCCCCAGGAAATACCACCTAGCATAACCCCTCCAACTATCAGAAGGAAGCAGGTCTAAGATGCACTCTCTAAGGCCAAAAATACAGCTTCAGCGGGCCCCAATAATATCCTAGGATACATCCTAAATAACCTAAAATATGACCTATCAGGGCCACTGGAGTCACTATTCTACCAAAGCCTCTGCACAGTCTTTATACCAAGTGAAAGGAGAACTGCAACTGTCATCCCTCTGTACAAGGGTCGACCATCAATGGATCCCAGTAACTACAGACCCTTTAGTCTGGCTCATCTCATATGTAAAGGCATGGAAATAATTATCATGGAAATTATTAACAATGACATAGGAAACCTTCAGACACTAAATTCATGAGATAGGCTAAGACTGCAGGAGCTGTTAGGGTCTGCTGAAGAGGGTGATCCATCTCTGGGCAGGTTACCAAGGGATGGTTTGACTGATGCACAAGACCCAGGGATGAAAGCTGTTCTACCTTTGTTGGAGCTGTTTGAGACATTACAGAGGCAATTGCACCTGAAGTCTATACCACTGAAAAGATGCAGAGTGATTTCCTGAAGGTTCCATCTTTCTTGCACAGGGAATCAGGCATGTTCTTAACACCACATATACCCCTAATAGTAAAGAAGAAGATTTAGCGAGAGGACTATGTAGACAAATTTGAGCTGCTGGATGCACAAAATGCACAACAATTAGCTTGGGCTGAAGCCCCCAGGGCAAAGGATTTGGTGGTGGCATTAGCAGCACTGGGGAAGAAAGAGCTGGGTTGGTACACAGCCAGAACTTGGGACAATTGGTACCTCTATATTGTCCACTTTTTATGGCAGTAATGTTGGAGAAAGATGTTTTGCAAGCTATTGGAGTACTGTATCACAGTTATGGAAACTCAGAGGTTGAGAGATGGTAAAGCCTGGTTATGGTATAAGAAGTGACTTAGGAAGCTGCAGATAAGATACAGAGATGGGAGTCAAGATGCACTGATACCTGGCTTGGGGTTATGGTGATAGGTCTGTTAGTTAATCACAAGCTGCAGTGCGTCAGAATGACACTAAAGCTGGCAGCTGCTGGGCTTTTAATGTGGGTAAATGCATCTGGCTGGATTATCTTTTCATGCATTCTTGTACATCTGGCAAGAGGTCACATGCTGTCATGGCATGCTGGTGGAAACACACTTTAGGTTCTACAAGTCGGCTTGATCATGGTAGACCGGGAGCAATAGAAAAACCTTTGAGGAAGGACAGAAGGACAGAAGGAATTTCTGTAGTCTTTCTGTAGTCTTAGGGATTAGTTTTCCTTTGATCAGCCTATGCAGTCTCCTAAGGTTTCAGCCTTATTGGAAGGTTATCTCAATAAGGAGGTAGTGCAGGAGCTAATAAGGATTTACAGTAGGTTTTGGTTTAAGGTCTCAAGTTGTTCAGTGATTCCAAACAATTTGAAGTTTGGTTGCACCAGAGAGGATGTGGCAGTGGCTTTGCTTTGGAAAGAAGTGGAGGCAGGTATGGTGTTAGGTCCATTTGGCACTCCCCCATTTACTCATTTTTTAGTGTTCCCTTTAGGGCTGGTATGTAAGAAGTGTTAAGGCAAATCTTCTAATTCATCATTTGTCTTTTCCTGATGGTGGATTGGTTACTGATCACATTAACAGAAAAGATGCAAAGATACAAAATGCCTCTTTGAATAATGCAGTTTTTATCATCAAATCATTTGTAGACCCATGGTTATTTAAGACATTGAGGCTTCTTTTCACTTGGTACCTTCAAGAAAGAGGATTGGCCTTTGTTTGGGTATGTTTTTAGTGGAAAAGTTTTATTCTGATACAGCAATGCTGATGGGGTGCACCACAGCCTGCTCAACTTTTGTGAAGTTTAATATGGCATTGCAGAGGTTGTGGCATGTGCCCCTAGACAGCAGGCAATGCATTACCTCAATTACGTTTTTGCTAATGGAAGTGTCACTGTGAGGCCAGTAAAGCAAAGGAAGCCTTTATAGCTCCTTCTAAAAGGTTGACCCTTTTGGGGATGGAAGTTGATGCTGAGCTATGTCTACTCTGTTTGCATTTAGATGAGGTTAGCAGATTGAGCGGATGCCTTACTAGCTTTGAAAACAAGAATAAAGTGAGACTGGTGGAGGTTATGGAGCTGCTGGACTTGTTAAATTTTGCCCACTGAGTTGTTGCATCAGGAAGGACTTTTGATAGATCATTGGCAACTCTGTTGAGATAGAGCCAGTGTAAGCATCATTGAGTGCATCCATCAAATGCTGTTAAGCATGATATTGATTTGTGTAACAGTTTCTTGAGGGTTTTAATGGTATTTCATTTTGCCAGGAGAACTAGGCATCATCAGAGGAGTTACATTAATGGACTGATGCTTCAAGAAGTGTAGAGACGTCATCAGTTTTTAAAGACCAGTACTTTGCCATAGAATGGCTGATGATGGCCTGAGAGGTAGAAGAAAGATCTGACATTTTGGAGCTAATGCCAATTTGAGCAGCACTAGTGGTATAATAAGATCATTTGTTTGGCAAAAAAGTTTTTCACTCCGACAATGAGACAGTGGTACGGTATTGGCTAAGAAAGCAGCTAGGTCTATTTTAGTGCAACTGTTACTGCAGAAGTTAGTCTTGCTCTCCTTAAGGGATTAATTTGTCATTCTCAGCACAGTATGTGTAAGGGGAAATTTAATTTTTGTGCTGATGGGAAGTTGGCATAATTGCTTAAGCTGTTTACCTTACAAACACAAGGTACAGGGTTTGATTCTCACATGACATAATTGGCTAGGCTTAAAATGGCCCCTAGAGGCAGTTAGCCTAGTACGAATCTATGAACTATGAACTATGATAATCTGTTTCACTTTCAGTTTGACAAGTTTCATCAGATGGCTCCCAATGTGATATTTCAGTCAATGGCAATTACAAACAAAGTGGAAAAGATTGGCAATTTGTAGCAGCAGTTTGGCGGGTCTATATTACATCATCGAACTCACAGGAGTTTGAATGATGTAATATCTAACCATGAAGTTCGAAACTCAAGAATTATGAAAACACAGAACAGATTTTTTTTTTTTTTCCCAGGGAAAAAAATTGCTGTTCTGGTACCAAAAAAAAAAAAAAACACTTACACTTTAAACTTAAACTAATGTGGGGGGCTTCAACCCCACACCCTCCCTACTTAAATATACCAGTTCTGAGATCACACCACAGTGGAGGAAATAGCAAAGCCCCGAAAATGGCCCAGCAATTTTTTTCCCTGGGAAAAAAATCGGTGTGCCGTGTCTTCACTATTTTCATATTTCGAACATTTGGGTTTGATATTACAACGTTGAGTTCGATGTTGTAATATAGACCCCAGTTTGACTACTGTCACAGTTTCGGGCTACATCTATGAGAAGGGTTTACAGTTCAGCTTTCTCTGCTTTCAGAGCATTTAGGCAGCAGCTTACTTTACAGCATAGGGGCTGGTCTGGGAAGTTGATTTTTCAATGCTTGATATATAGGCGAAAGTCGGGGGAGGTGGTTCCACAAAGTGCATATGGCAGCTCTTGGTGAAATGTCTAGGCTGATGGAGTTGCAGGATGTGAAGATGCACTGGGAATTGTTGAGGATACTGAAGCAATGGGAGACAGTTAAGGCTGTGGGTAGTGGTAGGAGATTACCCTTAGGTAGATTACTACTAAGACTGGTTTTAACCAGTTTTCATTTTGTTGTACCTACTCAGAAATTGTGTTTTATGGTTTCTGCTGGCTATCTTTGTGTATGTGGAGCTTTTGGGATTAGTGAACTGATGGGATCTTTGCATTGTATTGTTGGCCCATCCTAAGCACTCCTGACCCATTTCACTTCACAAAACTACTAAGAGAGTTCCTAGGGAATAACGGGATCTGCTCATGCTCTAGCCCTTGCTGACAAGCTCTACCTCCTCTTTTCCTCCCCTCTCACTCCCTACTTTACTTCTACTTGCTCACTCTCTGTATACCCTCAATATCCTAACTAGTATCTCCCCCTTCTCTTCACTCCCTTCATATTCAACTTTGTTCCCGTAAAATCTTTAGTCGCTCCAACCCCTATGTTTTTTCTTACTCGCTCTACTTCTTTGACTAACTTCCATCCCCTACTAGCTTGTTTACCCTTCCTAGAATCCTGTACATACAGGATCTGTCTGGGAACCTATACTTTACTCTTCTTAGGGTCACCTCTTTTTATAAATTCAGTCCCCATCTAATATATGTCACAAAAAATCTATCAATCCTATGGACACAAAGTGCACCTTATTAAATCTTTTCTCATCAGTTCCTCTGGGAAATACTCACCTACTAGCTTCTTTCTAGTTCTGTGTTCTTGTAAAACCTTTTAAATATAGTTCCGTGTTTTTTGTAAAAGCTTCCAAATATTGCTCTCTGTAAAATTATTGTTCTGTAAATATTCTACATATTGCATAAACTCCAAATATTTTTCACTGTATAATTTTTGCAACAACTAATTATAGCTGTTACAGAGCTTTTCTCCCTGGGTCTCCACTGAAAATGGGCTAGCACCCAGTCAGACTATCCAGTAAACAAAAGTAAATAAATAAATAGATAAATAACTCAGACAACAGTGGTACTTAGATTGCATAAATCTAAAATGGCTCAGGGAGAGCAAGGGCAGCAGTCAGGAAGGGTCATTGTGTCCAAAGAGATGTGCAATGTTATGGTCAGCAATGTGTGATCAAAAAGAGGAATGCCTTGGTTTTTGCAACAGTGCTGGTAAATCAGCTGCAACACAGCAGTTTATTTAAATTGTGCTGAAGGCATTGGTGTGTCAAGTGTTAAAGACAGATTGTTTTTCTAGCCATTCTTTTCAGATATGCTCATGCTCTAGCCCTTGCTGACAAGCTCTTGCAGGAACATCAACTAGTAATTAAACGGGTGTGGAAATCATTAACTGATGCATTTTTAGCTTAGACATAAGTTTTCCATAGTGCATTTAGTATGGTAGCTTGTTACAGAAGTGTAAAAGAGGCTAGGCATTTTGTTAATCATAGTGTTTCATGGGTGGCTGTTTCACACTCTGCCTCATTGGGAGTTTATTGATAGGGACCCTTCCTGGCTTAAATCAAATGGGGATCATTTGAGTGATGTGATTCTTGACTTGTTTAATTCAACATCTCTATATTTCTTAAAGATACGTTTCAAAGTTTGGAAGCCTATCAAGCAGAGAGAGAGAGAAAAGGGTAACAACCTGTAAGGTCAGACATGTGGGCTTTTAGAGTGGTTTGCAAGAAACAGCCCTCTATTCCCACACACTACCTCACACGTGAGGTTAGGAAATTAATTTTGTTCCACTGTAGTGTGATCTTGGAGTTGGTATATTTAATTTATGGGGGATGTGGGGGGCAGAGCTCCCCTCATGGGGAGTGCAGGGGGCTTGTCCCCTGCTGAAACATAGTAGAAAGTGTGTTTGTTAGTTAGGTGTAGTTGTAGGTGGAGGTGATGTTATTTACTTGTGGAATATAGTTTTCAATGTTGTGAAGCACACTTACAATATTCTGAGTTTTTAATGTTTTGGGTTTTCAGTGTTTTGAATTTTCGATGTTATGGTCTCAATGTTATGAAATTCAGAATTATGAAATTTCAATGTTATGAAGTAGACCCATATATATATATATATATATATATATATACATATATAAACAGAAAAGTAGTGAATCTGACAACGTTGTTATGACTCATTGATCAGTTTCAAAAGTCCCTCAGAGATGGCTATATCCCTTACATTCAGAAGGAAGCCACTTCCCAATTCCTAAGTAACAGTTCTTCTGTTGATAATTTTAGACCTATCATCATAACTTCTATTTTGAGTAAATGTTGTGAGAATTCACTTGGTTATCTGCTGGAGAATGAACACTTGAAAGGCTATGAAATCTCTCAGCATGAATTAAGATTAGGCCATTTATGCTTGACTTATTTGATCATTTTTTTACCGAAATATCATTACTTCCTTGAATGGTTGATCTTATTTACTTGATTATGCAAAGGCATTTGATATTGTGTCACATGAGGGATAAATGACCATGACAGAAATAATCAACATAAATCCAAATATCATGGGATGGGTGGTCAACTGGCTGGAAGGATGGAAAAGTAAAAATTAAGAACTGTGTTTCTGAATATAAGTATATTTAATGCTGGTATTCCTTAGGTGTCCATTTTGTAAGCATTGCTGCTTGGTTTGCTTATGTCTGAGTTTCTTATCCAGAAGATTATATGGCTTAACAAATTCCCTGATGACATCAAGGTGGATGGTATCATAACAAACACCATGCACCTTAAACTACTTCAAAATTATTTAGATCACTTGATGCAATGATTATAACTAAAGTGCATGTGTTTTTTAATACCAAAAAAATGCATGGCGATGCATTTTGGTAACAAAAACAAAGTGTTGGACAATTGTATCATAAAAAGGCAGGTTTTGCAAGACATGTAGGGGTCATGATAGATGCATGCTTTGGATTTGAGGAACATCTTAAAGAAATAATTAGAAAATGTTACAGTCTAAGAAATAAGAACTTGCATTGCCTTTCAAGCAGGGATAAATTTGTTTTGATTCCACTATTTAACACTTCAGTTAGACCCATTATAGACTGTGTTTCTTTCTGTATGTTGCATTCCTCTCAAGTAATGGAATTTGAGGACATAAAAAAACATATTGCTGGAGCTTGATATCTTATGTACAGTGAAAGATTGGAACACCTGTCACTTTTTTTCAATTGGTTATAGACTCTTCAAGGGATTTAATGCTGATTTATTAATATTTTAAGAATAAGGATTTACTAGCAGCATTGGGTATTATTTTTGCAGTATAAATTTCTTATAAGAAATTATAATCTGTTTCTTTACATCAATCTAGATCCTCTGTCCAGGGTTCTTTTTATCACTCAGTAGTGGGTAAACTTTGGAATGCGCTACTTTTGCAGATCAGAAGTTCTGGTTATGTTGAAGCTTTAAAACATATCTGAATATAATTGGTTCGCAAGTAAGGGTCATCTTTCAGCAAGCTCTTAAAAGGCCAGTGCGGACCCTGAGTTTTGTAATATATTGCTTTTTTACAGTCAACACTGCTTTCAAATACTGCAGTTTGATAGCTCTGTCAAGACACAGCAGCTCAAAGTTAAAGCAAAATAGGTCATTAAATGGCAGTTGCATTACTACCAAGTGGTACATAAATCAATCCTTTAGTTTTTTTTTCTGTGTCTTAGCAATACATTTCTATAAAGCCTTCTTATCTTCTTTCTTTTGGCTGCTCCCATTAGGGGTCACCACAGCGGATCATCTGTTTCCATTTCTTCCTGTCCTCTGCATCTTGCTCTGTCACACCAATCACCTGCATGTCCTATCCATAAACCTTATCTTAGACCTTCCTCTTTTCCTGTTACCTGACAGCTTCATCCTTAGCATCTTTTTCGCAATATACTCTGCATCCCTCCTCAGCACATGCCCAAACCATCATAATCTTGCCTCTCTGGCTTTGTCCCCAAACCTTCCAACCTGGGCTGACCCTCTAATATACTTATTCCTAATCTTGTCCACCCTCATCACACCCAGTGCAAATCTTAACATCTTTAACTCTGCCACGACCAGCTCTGACTCCTGCCTTTTTGTCAGTGCCACTGTCTCCAACCCATATAACATAGCTGGTCTCACTACCCTCTTGTAGACCTCCCCATTCACACTTACTGGTATTCGTCTATCACAAATCACTCCTGACACTCTTCTCCACCCACTCCATCCTACCTGTACTCCCTTCTTCACCTATCTTTCATACTCACAATTACTCTGAACTGTTGACCCCAAGTATTTAAACTCATCCACCTTCGCCAGCTCTACTCCCTGCATCCTCACAATTCCTCTATCCTCCCTCTCATTCACACACATATATTCTGTCTTAGTCCTGCTGACATTCATTCCTCTTCTCTCTAGAGCATATCTCCACCTCTCCAGGGTCTCCTCCACCTGTTCCCTACTCTCACTACAGATCACAATTTCATCTGCAAACATCATAGTCCACGTTGACTCCTGTCTGATCTTGTCTGTCAACCTGTCCATCACCACTGCAAATAAGAAAGGGCTCATAGCTGATCCTTGATGTAATCCCACCTCCACCTTAAACGCATCTGTCACTGTCACCGCAGACCTCACCGCTGTCACACTACCCTCGTACATATCCTGTACTACTCTTACATACTTCTCTGACATTTCTGACTTCCTCATACAATACCACAACTCCTCTCTAGGCACCCTGTCATATGCTTTCTCTAAGTCTACAAAAACACAATGCAACTCCTTCTGACCTTCTCTAAACTTCTCCATCAACACTCTCAGAGCAAACATCGCATCAGTAGTGCTATTTCATAGATGAAACCATACTGCTGATCACTAATCATCACCTCCCTTCTTAACCTAGCTTCCACTACTCTTTCCCATAACTTCATGCTGTGACTGATCAATTTAATCCCTCTGTAGTTACTACAGCTCTGCACATCACCCTTATTCTTAAAAATCGGTACCAAAACACTTTTTCTCCATTCCTCAGGCATCCTCTCACTTTCCAAGATTTCATTAAACAATCTAGTTAAAAACTCCACTGCCATTTCACCTAAACACCTCCATGCTTCCATAGGTATGTCACCTGCACCAACAGCCTTTCCATTCTTCATCTTCTTCACAGCTATCCTTATTTACTCCTTGCTAATCTACTGCACTTCATGATTCACTATCCGCACATCATCCAACCTTCTCTCCCTCTCATTCTCTTCATTCATCAGCCCCTCAAGGTACCCTTTCCATCTGCTCAACACATGCTCCTTGCTTGTGAGTACGCTTCCCTCATTATCCTTTATCACCCTTACCTGCTGCAAATCTTTACTAGCTCGGTCCCTCTGTCTAGCCAATTGGTACAGGTCCTTTTCTCCCTCCTTAGTGTCCAACCTTTCATACAACTCTTCATATGCCTTACCTTAGCCTTCGCCACCTCTCTCTTTGCCATCCACCTCATCTCCTTATACTCCTGTCTACTTTCTTCATCTCTCTGACTATCCCACTTCTTCTTCTCCAACCTCTTTCTCTGTATACTCTTCTGTACTTCCTCATTCCACCACCAGGTCTCCTTTTCCTCCTTCCTCTTTCCAGATGTCACACCAAGCACCTTTCTAGCCATCTCCCTTACTAGCTCTGCTGTAGTTACCCAGCTATTTGGTAACTCTTTACTGCCACCCAGTGCCTGTCTTAACTCTTCCCTGAACTCAACCTCACAATTACCCTTTTTCAATTCCCACCATTTGATCCTAGGTGCTGCCCTCATACTCCTCCTCCTCTTCTTGATCACCAATGTCATCCTACAAACCACCATCCTATGCTGCCTAACTACACTTTCCCCTGCCACCACTTTACAGTCTCCAGTCTCCTTCAGACTGGCCCTTCTACATAAGATATAATCCACCTGTGTGCATCTCCCTCCACTCTTGTATGTCACCCTATGCTCCTCCCTCTTGTTAAAATACGTATTCACCACAGCCATGTCCAGCCTTTTTGCAAAATCCACTACCATCTGACCTTCTGCATTCCTTTGCTTAACACCATACCTACCCATCACTTCCTCATCCCCTCTGTTCCCTTCACCAACATGCCCATTGAAATCTGCTCCAATCACCACTCTTTCACCCTTGGGTACAGTCATCATCACTTCATACAACTCACTCCAACATTTTTCTTTCTCAACCATCACACACCCAACTTGTGGAGCATATGCACTAGCAACATTCATCATTACACCATCAATTTCCAGCTTCATAAGCATCACTCTATCTGACACTCTTTTCACCTCCAAAACAGTCTTAGCATACTGTTCCTTCAGGATAACCACTACGCCATTTCTCCTCCCATCCACACCATGATAAAACAATTTGAACCCGCCTCCGATACACCTAGCCTTGCTCCCTTTCCATCTGGTCTCTTGCACACACAGTATACCAACCTTCCCTCTGTCCATCATATCAGCTAGCTCTCTCCCTATACCAGTCATACTGCCAACATTCAAAGTTCCAAACCTCACTACCACAGTCTTGTCACAGCTTCCTTAGGATCCCCCACTACATTAAATCTACTTTCAAATAAATATAGTTCAAGTAAAATGCTTATTACCACAGAATGGTACTCATTTATCAACATATGTTCTATCTTATAATCTGCAAGGCTGAATTCACAGGCCCAGACCAGATAGAAAAGTACTACAGAGTCGAGTACTGCTTGCCAGAGTCATGAAATATACACATGCCATGCAGTGGAGTAACAGAAAAGTGTGAGATGTGATCCACTTAGCAAGTGGACAAGAACAAGGACATGGATGGAAGGGTTATATCAGGTAGGGATCCTTGGTCAGAATCTGACAGAAAGGCATGGTCTATGCTTAGCAAGTGGGTATAAGATAGTGTATGTGTGAGAGGCTCTAGGGATGTCATTGAGTTTCCTGTAACTTGTTGCATGCTAAGCTTTATTTCTACTCATTCCTTTATGTGCTTGTGTATGTATTTATGTATTTATTTATTTATTTATTTATTTGCCTTATAACCTATCCTGGGATTCTAGAAATGTCAGGGTAGTTCAGTACTCAGGATTCAGGCTACAAGCTGCTAAGAAATCTCATCTTTTAGTCTTGGGTTTGATTCTTTCTACTTTGTATGACTCAAACTATATTTAAAAGATGTACTGGCATGTCAGTCCTGAAAAGATGTACTTGTGCCTATCATATTTATGTTGTCATAAATAAGCAAAACATATTCAAGCAAGTGGACTGCAACACTTGAACAGGCTTGACAAACCTCTTCATTCTACAACTTTGAACATTCGTATGTCAAGCTATAGTTTCAGTTGATCACTCTACTGAAAGGAAAACAAAACAATAGTGCTTACGGATGCAGGTTCAATAAAATATGAAAAAATTAGGCAGTTGGCAAGTAGAAATTCAAACAATAATCCTTCAGTGCATTCAAAATGTTCTGTTAAACCAGGTTTATTGGATAGTTGTTCTTACCTGATCCAAATGTTCACATTCTTATTTGTGTGTGTGTTATTAGCTGTGCTGGCTAGTAGAGGCAGGCTTCAAATGATACATCATATTTACATGGAACCTTGTTGCTACTGCATTAATATGCTATTAAAAGAGACACTGTTACACTTCGGAAGAAGAGTAATGTTTACTGTTTCTAAGACCACAATTGAAACAATATTGCTTTGTTGTTCAACCAGTTCACCTTGGAAATAATGCCACACTGTTTGTGTTTACTTTTAAAAATATTACAAGCTTGCATCAGTTGTATGAAGGAACAGACTGCACAAAATAGTAAAAAAAAAATAAAATACTGCATATTACAACACTATCTACTAACAAGAAACAGGTTGATTTTGAAATGGCACAATAGTGTAGTGCATATTACTTTCACCTCACAACAAGAAGTTTTCTGGTTTAGTTAACAGCCATTCTTGTACTTCTTGCAGGTTTATTTCTGATAAGAGCTTTTTTGTACACCCGGATGCCAACATACATTATATCCCTGACCTATATGTCTCTTGTAGAAGCATATATTTTGTCTACTCAGCATTTTGCAGGGTCTGTTTATGTTTCTATATAGGTAAGACAATCAGGTCTCTGAAAGAGTGTATACTCGAACACCTAAGTGATATACAGAAAGGCAAACTAATTAATGCTTTAACTAAACTTGTTAGCATCCACGGACAAACACAATTTTAGATTTTTAGTATTACAACTGATGTGTAGAGATGTAAGACAAGGTGATTTTAATAACATTACTAAAATAGCTGAAATGCAATGAATTATCAGACTGCAAGCAGATAAATGATCTGGCTTCAATGAGGTGGTGCTTTAAAACTGGCCCTTACATCACGTGATCTTTATTATTAATATCTCTTTTGATTGATAAATTGAATGATTATATCTTGTATAAATATTGTTCTTGGTTTACGTTTTGTATTCTGATCTGATGAAGCACCTTTTAAGCATGAAAGCACTTATTATGTGTTTAAACATATATTAAATGTGGATTTTACTGTTGTAAGCCATGTTGGTTGGTCTTGCTTTTATTTGTTTTTGTATCTTTGGATTTGTTGTGTATCTACCTTTATTCACATTGCCACTTTTCTACCTGCTCTCAGCTAAGGTAGACTGTGTTGAGTCTGCATGTCTTTTCTGTGCCTGCATTGCATTTCTCCAGGTACTCTATAATTTAGTCCCACATTACAAAGACATGTTTGGTAATGATGTATTGTCCATGTGTGTGTGTGTGTGTGTGTGTGTGTGTGTGTGTGTGTGTGTGTGTGTGTGTGTGTGTGTGTGTGTGTCTGTGATACAAAAAAATCTCCAATCTATGCACATGCCCTACTCACAGAGTAAACTCTGTGGATATCATCAACTGCTCATAGGACAGATATAGGAGTCAGATTTAACTCAACAGTATTGTATAGACGGATGCATTTGTGTAAAGGCACAGTTGACTATATCAGTGAATAGTTACAATCAAAATCAATATCTTCATTATTTTACATGACTACATAAATTATTTTAGCGACTAATTGCATGTGATTGTAGGATCAGGGCAGGAAACAGTGTACTTTCTTTAAATGTTGCTGTTGAATGAAAAGAAGTGTTGTATCTTTCTTCAAAATCACTTTTTAAAGGCAAATGTAAACAACTTCACTAGTAAGACTTTGTGAACAATGCCCACAGTCATATCTACTGAACAGTCACTACAATGTACAATAATTCATAATTTATGCTATTTCCATGATAGACCTAACAGAGAGATGTAGGTATTCCAGTCTAATACCTTGTGAAGGAAAGGCATATTTTGATAAATATTCTGTTAAACTTTGTTTTGGTCTTTGACTAGTAAATGTCTCATCTTCACCACTTTAACTCCTGTATAAAATGTTTGCTGTATAGAGGGAGAATGGAGCTAAGTCCTACATCATTTTTACTACCTTTTCATATGCTCTTACTACCTCATTTTTTTTGCCTTGGTCTTCCACCACTGTTCTTATAATCACATTCAGTATCAAAGGTCATCTTGAACTCTTTTATCTTCTGCTAATCCATGCTTTTTGCAAAGAAGCATTGTATCACAATGGTCTCATACTTGTATCCACCTCACTGAAACTCATGCACCCTGCAGCCTCTAACTTTTCTTCTATGCCCCATCCCAATGCCCTGTTGAGTGTTCTGAGAGCACACTATGTCAGCACTGTCTGTCTGGTAATGCATTCATATTCACTGTGTTAATATTTCTTGAAATTCATCTCTCCTACTCTCTTTACTATCTTAATGTTATTCTCTGCATACTCTCTAATAGGGTGATGTCATGTTTCACTACGGTCTCCAAAACTGAAAGCAGCATTATATGTGTGGTCTTTATCACAGCTCTACAGAAACGTAAAGAGCATCTGCATAACCAAATTCAGGACTTTATCTGTACAAGTAAGCAATCCATAACCTTCACTGCATCTTTCTCACGTGACCTTCAGTGAATCATTCTGAAAATGGTGTGATCGACAAATCCTTTCCATCATCTTCCCAATAAATACTGCAGACTACAGTTCTTCCCTAGTGTAGCATCTTCCATAACACACATCACCTTGGAGAGTTTACATTAAAATGGTGTCACACACTTGTATATTGTGCCAGTTTATAGTGTCCCCCACAGTACTGGTCAATGTTGTCTATAATCCCGGCACTAATTATGGTGTCATTAGCAAAAAAATACTGACTACATTCTGATCATTTCAGCTTAGTCATCCACTAAGACATAACATGGTGGCAGTCGGGCCTACAACCAACAATTGTTGCATCCTGCTTGCTGCTGCTCCTTTTCAGACCCGATTACTTCCTCACTACCACCTAGTGTACAGACCCCAACAAGATGGTTCTCAGTGCAACAAGCTTCACTCCCATGCCCACAACCTTGGGTTTTCAGTTTCATGTCACATCATCAAAGGTAACTGGTGAACAATTTTCCATTTACTGAAACCATCTTCAACAAAACAACTCAACAATTTTGTTTTTACAGGGGAGCAAGCCCACCCTGCACCCCACATGTGGGAGAACCCCCCACCCACACACACACACACACACACACACACACACACACACACACACACACACACACACACACACACACACACACACACATACACACACAAGGCTTATATATACCAACTCCAAGGTCACACAACAGTGAGAAAAAAAACTATTTCCACTATCGGCGAAAGTAATTTCAATGAATAGCACTTGCTCTTTTTGCTTTGACCAAAATTACTTTCAGTGACACAAAGTGCTCCTGGGTTTTCTTACTAACCTTCTTCGGGGAAGAAAGTGAAATACCTTTTTGACAGTTAAGAAAACCTTGTGAGATCAGTTTCAAGAAAAAATATATGAGATGAGTCTCTTTATACCATCATGCAAGGCCCAGTCAGACTGTTTCCTCATGTTTGACTGACAAGACCATTTTTATGTGAAACAATGCTACTGGGGATAATCTAAGTTGCAATCATTAATGCAGTCCACAAGTCACACAACCCACCTCATGCATTAATATATACCATCACTGAGATAAGCATTAACTGACAAATCTTTTATGCACCTTTGACTTTCCATCATAGCAGGACCACTCCATCACTTAGACCACATACTCAGTGAGGAGAAATCAAAATTAAGGAAATACAGTGACCAAAAACTAAGGAGATTCATAGTAGGAATGGGAATTTAAAATTAAATGATAAAAATGTAGGAGAGTCATAAGAGGGATGAGAATGTAATAGGAGAAGCATAACACAAAGACAAGCTACAGAAAAAGAAGTATTTTGGCACAGGGATATTACTTGTCAGTTCCTGCTTTGCTCTTTTTCTTCAACTTATCTTTCAGTAAGTCCAAGGACTACAATTACAATCTGAATAATTTTTGCTTATGTCTATTAAGGATAATATGTTTGATAGCTCTGCTCATTGTCATGAGTAATATGGGAGCTTTTATGTTTATGAGGCTTGCAAATGTAAGCTATGAAGATGTAGGAGTAAACCCGAACTGCAGCTAAGAGGCTCTTAACAGATTACTACACTGTTATGGCAACCCTTGAAGTTAATTACATACAGAACATTTAATTTTATTAAGGATGTTACCATGTTTCCTGTTTATCTGGTATACTCAATGGCCTTTAAAATAAGTACTAGAGTTTTGAACATTTTACAGTAAATGACCATTAGTTTAAATGAAGTTCCTTAAGGAAGTTCAGCATTGAACAGTAACACTTTTTTCATCCCTATAATCCCCCCCATACACACCCAACCCCCCCCCCCCCACACACACACACACACACAAACACACTGAACACTGTTCTCATTACTGGCTCATTCCAATTCTAGCTTTCAGCTCAGTGTACTCATGCATCTTTGGGGGAAGGTTAAGATGAACTCAAAGGAAATTCCTGACTCCCTGGCTATTCAGTTTTAGGTTTACCATTACAGCTAAGTGCGCCTCTAGGCATTTCTGCAGTTACCTCCTACTGCGCCTCTGCATGTCAAATATTGCTTGATCATATTTGCATTAATAATTTGAAAACCATGATACATACAAGGTATCAGAATGTTTTATCTTGAAACATACCTGATGAACATACATGATGTGCATTTTTGATCTTTTGAGGTTTCTGTGTTCTACAGCTAGGAATTGTAATAGTGTGCATTACTATAATTGTCTGTTTACACTTAAAATCATTCTCTAGAGTCTGCTCCTTGATCAGTTAAAAACTTTCATTTAGTGGCTACAGCTAGGAACTGTAATTTTTCCCGCCCACCCTCTCTAGTGTTGTGTGTTCTTATATTTGGTGGCTTTGCAGTTGTCCGCCCATACTGTATATTTGATCTGTGACACTCCTCCCAGTCTAGTGTCATTAGTTCATAGGTTCATAGGTTCATAGGTAGGTACTAGGCTATCAGCCCTAGGGCCCATACAAGCCTAGTCAAAAAATGTACCCTGGCTTTCGCCACCCAAGAAAATTATTTTCCTGTGTCCCTGTCAAGTAGAGCCACAGAAGTGATCCCCGGGGTGAATTTACCATTTCCCATCCAATCATCAAGATTTTTCTTGAAGAGTGCTAATGAGGAGCTCTGTTTAACATAGATAGGTAGTCTGTTCCAGAGAATGGGAACTCTCTGGGACAGGAATCTATTCCTCCAGCATGTTCTGTTTATTGTGGTGACAAGGTTTAGGTCCCTAGAGCGTGTAGCTTGGAGGGATTGGGATTTCTTTAAGTGGAGCATGTCCAACAGCTCTGGGTTTGACATAGCTTTGTATGTTAGGCAGAGATCGCCCCTGAGTAGGCGATATGCGATGCAGTAAAGCTGTAGTTTTTTGAGACGGTCTGCATAGGGCATCTGTTTGAGGCCAGTAATCCTCTTTGTGAGATATTTCTGTGGTCTTTCCAGTTGTTGTAGGTGTCTTGTGAGGTACATACCAAAAGGGGCATTGTACTCTATAATGGGTCCAATGAGTGATGAGCAGAGGGGAAGAATGACCTCTTTTTTTCTGGATGAAAATCCTTTTGTGATGAGATGAGCCACGTAGAAGGATTTCCTGACCACTGTGGCGATGTGATTATCAAAGGAGAGACTACTGTCCACCTGTGTCCCAAGGTCTCTTATCACATTTTCGGCATTAAGTAGACTGCCAACTATGTGGTAGTTCATGGATACAGAGTTTTTACCAAAGGGGATGACAATACACTTTTTGGCATTGAGCTTCAGGCCATGGCTTTGACACCAGGTATCTGTCTCAGTGAGGCCCTTTTGTAGTTTGTCCACATCGTTAGGAGTTTCGATTATGGCTCCTAGTTTGCAGTCATCTGCAAACTTTGTTAGCCAAAGACCTTCTGTGTTGGCCTGCACTTCAGAGAAGTAGATACCAAACAGGTGAGGACCCAGGACTGAACCCTGTGGTACTCCACTTGTCACTGGTCTGACGTCGGATTTGGAATCCGCTACTTTCACAGTGTGGGTAACACTCAATCTAATAGAGAATATTTGTGAAGGCCAAGCCACTCCAATTCTTAATGGTGAATTAACTTCTGTTCCAGCTTTTTCCATTTCCACTTTTACTGGAAAAAAAAAATTCTAAGCTTGCTTCCCCCCTTTCCTGTGGCAGGTCTTTGTCCAGATACAGATTTGCTGTGTCCAGGACTACTTGTGAGCTCCTAAGCCCCCCCCAACTTAAATGGGGTCAAACTATTCCTGGCGCCATAAAGTCTTTTCTTCAAAATGTCCCTTACAACTAGCCAGCTTTTTAGTTTTAGCACTCACGTCTGTTTCTTTGAGCTCAGCACTCGTTCAGAACTCATTGTAAGCACTAAGTAAGTTACAAATTACTACAGCACTCAACTTTCCTCACTTGTCTAGAGGAAAACAGTTTTTAGTACATAATAAATAAGCACCTATTCAGGCATGTCTAAAGGTCAGTTCCCGGAGTTTTCTCCTGTCTACCTGATGAATCTGGGCATCCTGGGACAATGAAGAAATTGCTTCATGTACACAGACAACCCTCTCCTCCTACCACCCAACACTATGACCTGTGAGAGATGCACTTATATAGCCAAACTGGAAGTAAAGTTCTCTTCACCAAAGACTGGCATAGACAGTCAAGAGGAGAAGGTAAACACTTGCACCACACCACACTCATCACATAGTCCCTCAAAACCTACACCATCAAAACACACACACAGAAGCACAAAACACACACCTACATTCATGGAGGCTCTCAGTACAAATCTGCCCAAACAACAGAGACCTCCAAAGCAGAAATGCAAGCAACCTCCACCCCCCCAATACAACCCAAATGACACACAGCCCACATACTCAGTGCGCCACTCAACTACAGCCCCTAAGGCATAACGTACCCAACACTCTAGTCATAGGTGACTCTATAGTCAGGCACACTGATGTTCCACTTACCAGGCTAAACAAGGAAAAAGTTACTGTCAGCTGCCTGTCAGGTGCCAGGATCTGCCACATAATACATGCACTCAGGTCACTCCACAACAAGTACAAACATGACTCTGTCATTGTCCATGCTGGTGTGAATGACCTGAGATGTACCTCCCTGGACTACATGAAAAGAGACATGGAGAAACTCTCCGATCTTATAGCCCAGGCAGGTATAACCTTAGCCCTGAGTAGCATCCTGCCATCACCCAGAATGATACCACAGTACAAGGACAAAATGATTGACATTAACAACTGGCTAAGCTTCTGGTATCATTCTAAGGGAATCCATTATCTGTCTGCCTGGGATGACATGATCGACAGACCACTCTGCTTTACCAGAGATGGCCTGCACCTGTCGCCCTTGGGATTCCGGACACTGGCAAAAGCTCTTGCCACCCCTATAGTGCCTTTTTAGGCAAGGTTCAAATGACAAATTCACCACCGTAACAGATACAAGCAAGCAAAATCTGAGGGTAATGCTACTCACTGCTAGAAGTCTAAACCTCAAAATGCACTCACTCGAGGCACTCCTTAAAATGGAGAACATTGACATCTGTGAAGTGACAGAGACCTGGTTCAAAGCTCCCGAGAGCACCCCTGCATTACCAGGCTATAATTCATACCACACCTTTCGTCCACCAAACCCGGAAGAAACACTAAAGGTGGTGGCGTGTCCATATTCATTAAGGATATCCACACCTCCAAGCTAGTTGCTCAGTATAATGCATCCGAGATTATCCAAGTTCAACTAACTCTGGGCAAAACCGCAATCCAGATTGTAGCTTGCTACAGACCACCCACCATGCCCCAGGATTCTCACTCCTCTTTTCTTGATACACTGGAAAATATTAAGGTACAACCCAACACTCTAATAATGGGTGATTTCAACTACCCTACCATTAACTGGAAAATTACTCATGTACCAACTCTTTTGCTCAACATTTTCTGGAAATCATCAATTCCAACACCTTGGATCAACTTATCCACACCCCCACCAGGGACAGCAATATCCTAGACCTGGTCATCACCAACATGGGTGAGTGGTGTTCCACACCAGAGGTCAGCTCCTCGTTGGTCAGATCCGACAACAAACTAATCACCCTAGACATCCACATCCCACTCCCACCTACCCCCCCCCCAATTAGGAAAACAACTGTAAAAAAATTCTCCAAAGCCAACTTCACGCTTCTTATGACAGAAGTGGCAAATTTCACAATACACATGCAGATGGACAATAGAGGTACGACTGCTGAATCCTACACAAATGCATTTTATAAGCACTTACATGAGTGCATGGATCGTGCTATCCCTAACAGAACCAAGATGCTATCCTCCAACAAATGGAAGCCAATCTGGTGGTCTTCTGCCATAAACAAACTCTACAACAGAAGAAAGAAACTGTTGCAAAAAAGAGTAAAATCCCACAACTGGAGGAACTCCCTGGTCAGCCTCAGTAAGAAGCTGAGATCCCTCATAAAATCCTTCAAAGCTAGTAATGAAAACAAAATTGCCACTGATTCTAAAGACAACCACAAAGCATTGTATAGCTATGTCAAGAATCTCAATGGCAACACTCAGATCTGCTCTGAGTTACAGCACAATGGCACTAAATATACAGACCCATCTGATATTGCCAACATCCTGGTAGATAGGTTCGGTGCTAACTTTACCCCCCTCTCACCCCCTAAAGGGTCCATCTTTATACCGGAAGAATGCAAAGTTCCTGCAATCACGGCTGCACAGGTAAAAACCTCACTCTCCAAAGCCAAGAACACAGCATCCATGGGACCTGACAACATCCCAGGCTGCCTTCTGCATGAACAACAAAATGAACTGGCACCACACCTAAGTACCATGTTCAATCATAGCCTCACCTCAGGCTTTGTGCCCACTGAATGGCGCACCGCCACAGTTATCCCACTCCAGAAAGGGGGGCCACAACAGACCCTGGGAACTACCGCCCCATTAGCCTGACGAGCCTGGTCTGCAAGGCCATGGAACGTATCATCATGGAACTCATAAACAAAGACATTGGAGATCTCCAAACTCTGGACCCCACACAGTTTGGGTTTGTAAAAGGCAGATCATGTCTCCTAAACCTGATAGACTTCTTTGAAGTAGTCACCAAAGCCATAGATGAGGGTAAGGTGGTTCACACAGCCTATCTAGATCTCGCCAAGGCATTCAACGCCATCCCCCACTCTGGAATTATAGATAAACTCACTAAACTAGGTATAAATCCCTATGTCACAAGATGGGTTGCCAACTGGCTTACTGACAGAACCCACACTGTGAAAGTAGCAGACTCCAAATCAGACTTCAGACCAGTGACAATTGGAGTACCATAGGGTTCAGTCCTGGGTCCTCGCCTGTTTGGTATCTACTTCTCTGAAGTACAAGCTAACACAGAAGGTCTTTGGCTAACTAAATTTGCAGATGACTGCAAACTAGGAGCCATAATCGAAACTCCTAACGATGTGGACATCCTACAAAAGGGCCTCACTGAGACAGATGCATGGTGTCAAAGCCATGGTCTCAAGCTCAATGCCAAAATGTGCATTGTCATCCCCTTTGGTAAAAACTCTGTACCCATGAACTACCACATAGGCGGTAGTCTACATAACACTGAAAGTGTGATAAGAGACCTTGGGACACAGTTGGATAGTAGTCTTTCCTTTGACAATCACATCGCCACAGTGGTCAGAAAATCCTTCTACGTGGCACACCTCATCACAAAAGGTTTCTCATCCAGAAAAAAAGAGGTCATTGTTCCCCTCTACTCATCACTCATTAGACCCATTATAGAGTACAACACCCCTTTTGGTATGTACCTCACAAGACATCTACAACAACTGGAAAGGCCGCAAAAATACCTCACAAAGAGGATTACTGGCCTCAAACAGATGCCTTACGCAGACTGTCTCAAAAAACTCCAGCTTTACTCTGTCGCATATCGCCTACTCAGAGGCGATCTCTGCCTAACATACAAAGCTATGTCAAACCCAGAGCTGTTGGACATGCTCCACTTAAAGAAATCCCAATCCCTCTGAGCTACATGCTCTAGGGACCTAAACTTTGTCACCACAATAAACAGAACATGCTGGAGGATAGATTCTTGTCCCAGAGACTTCCCATACTCTGGAACAGACTACCTGTCTATGTCAAACAGAGCTCCTCATTAGCACTCTTCAAAAAAAATCTTGATGATTGGATGGGTAATAGGAAATTCACCACAGGGATCACTTCTGTGGTTCTGCTTGACAGTGGCACAGGAAAATAATTTTCTTGGGTGGCGAAAGCCAAGGTACCTTTTTGGCTGGGCTTGTAGGGCCAATAGCCTAGTACCTACCTATGAACCTATGAACATATAGGCCGGTAAATTACAGTGACAGTGAGAAATTTGATTCACAGACAGTTATGGCGCCAATGGGAAAGGCCTCATTAGCAGCTCATTAGCATGTCTCTGAATATCCCACTATCCCACACTAACACCGTCAGACCTGAAAGGACTAGTGATCTCCTTAGTGGCCCCATGTATCCATTTGGCAAAGTTAATCCAACACTTACAGACACACAAAAATACATACATTCACACACCCATGTGCACACAGACACAGATGCGCTTGGGGTCGCGAGTGCACACACACACACACACACACACACACACACACACACACACACACACACACACACACACACACGTGTGCACATGCACAGAATCTCAATTACCTGCCTAACACCTCTTGTGTGACCACTCAGACAGACACATACTGACACACATTCATGCCCCTATGGTCATGCACACACACACACACACACACACACACACACACACACACACACACACACACACACACACACACACACATGCAGACACGTGCATAGACTAACAAATCCCCACAACCTCACCAACTTTGCTAAAGTTACTTGCACCTTGAGTACTCCCATAAAAATGAAGAGCTGACTGAAATATTTTTATGGTGGTCACTTTTTCCTCCAGTAGTGAGACTTTTGCTCAGCCAAGCAGATTGGGAGCTGCTCACATTTCCAAGGAAGAGCATATAGTTAATTAAGATTAGCCATTCCCATAGATCACTGAGAATAAGATAAGTACAATTTATATATCTGTAAAAGACTGCCCTCTGAGCAAATTGAGAGCAGCTGACATTTCTGGGGAAGACTGACATTAGTCACACCTTTGCTTTGCTACATTATTATGCAGTTCACACTTCAATACCTACCCCTCTGCTAAGGCCCCACAATGGAAAACCTCAGGGGTAAAGTGATGTGAGAAGTGAAAAGAGTGGCCATGATGGGGAAAACTGCTGAGTTAAGGCTTCCCCATCATGGCAAGCCTTCAGGAATTACAGCCTATGACCTGTGTGGAAAAAATTTTGTATAGTTCAGAAATAATCCCATCTTCTCCTAAACATTTATTTTAAACTTTAATTTGCTCTTCTATTTCTGTTAAAACAATAGATCTAGTTAACAATTTGGCATTTTTTTCAGACTTTCCAATATATATATATATATATATATATATATATATATATATATATATATATATTTCCCTGAAAAAGCATCTAAAAGTACTTTATATCTGTGGTATTATTGTTGACATTTTCTTAATAATTCTTAAGCACATAATATCTTCAATATAAGTTGCTTTTTATTATTTGGATTAGCTATGCTCTAAATATAAGTTTAGCTAATCTGTTCCTATCTTTAGGAGTGAACGAGTACAACTGTAGCTTTTATCAGTGCAATTGCTCCTTGAAAATTTAAAACCATTTGGTATTTATTATTTAGTTATTTCATACAAATAACTGATTTGGAATCAACCTTGTGAACTAACCAGACTTCATTTAGTTTATCTTTTAATGACAGTTCTTTATCCCTTTCTTTTAATTTGTTGTGCCATGAAGTTATTCTCCTATATAAACATGCCTTCAAAGAGTACCTTAAAATTAAATTACTAACTTCCCTATAATTGTTAGTAATTATATAATCTTAAACATATCTATCAAAGTATGGGTACTGGTGGAGATTAGGGATAATTTCTACTCAGTAACCTCTTCTTAAAGCTAAATAATGACAGGTACTGCCCTCCAGCTAGAAATAAGTTAATTACTAAAAATGTTCCTCATAGTTTGGAAAGACAGTAAAGCTTGCAAATGCAAAAACTTCCATGTACCTTGGCAGCCAGGTAGCATTTAGTAAAGTTGATACTAGGATCTGGAAAGTTTTACCATAAAATGTACAAAACAGTGACAATCATATAATATATCACAAACTGTTAACATTTCTGCGTGCAGACAGATATAAGTGCAGGTGTCCTAGGGATGGGTAGGTAAACCACAATGGCACAAACTCCACTCTATATGCATATACAATTGATGAACTAGCTGTGCCTTTGGCATATGTTTGCAACTCATTCCATGATAGCTGATATAAGTCTGAAAATCTGTACGCATTTGCTTTATTAAGAGAGATGTCAGAGGTCAACATCAATAACGTCATTCTTTTTCCTTTTTGCTCTATTTCTAATTGAATGTATTTCTTATTGTACAAATGTGTTAAGCAATTTATACTTGTTTAAGGAAAAAAATGCTGTGCAAATAATTGTGTATGCTTCTAGTTCAGTGTTATGTATTTATGTAATTTGTTTAAGTGTATGTATATACTCGTGTATGTTTATCATTGCCATTCAGCCCAAATCATGACTGAAACCTTTCCAGTGTTTGGGATCAATTAATTTATCCAGTCAACAAAGGAATTGGATAGATAGACAGATAATCATATACGAGGGCATTCTGGTAACAATATAAGATTTTCTTAGGGATTTTATTACTTGAAAAATTATGTATTGGGGTTCACTCATGACCTGTAAAAGATGAATTTAATGCTACACAACTTGGAGCATCAATCATTAGAAACAAATGCCCTATGTATTGCAATCTAAGTCCCACACAAATGAACAAGGAGTGAAAAATGAAGTAGATTCAGCAAAATGATTTTGGTACTTCAGTTTCAGTGTGTTTGCCCAAATATTTAACACTTTAACAGAGGCTGGGATTCTTCACAGTCTCATTATACTAGTATCCTTAATACATAACATATAATTCATTTACCCCTTAAATGTAAGCTACCTTTAGTTTTTTAATAACATCACAGGACATTCCTAGCTAATTTTACCTCAACTCAGTGGTCAAATACAGATTAGCTAAATCTATTAATCTCCTCTGGTATTTCTACTATCAAAATTGCAAATATAATATCAATATCTGGATAAAGGCAAAGTATTCTAAGATAAATTAATGTTAACATTATATAATATTTCCTTTCTATTGATATTTTAATTACAGAAGGCAGCAAAGAAGAAGAACCCCAAATATTGAATTTAACTATACTATATTGTAATTAGATAAAGAGATAGCTGGAGGTGATAACAGAAATTTGAAGTAACAACTAACAAGGAGACAGTTACTAGAAAAGCCAAGTTCTCATAAGAAACTAAGGAAATTGGCCATTAAAGTTTTATTTGTATTCAAAAGGAGATATCACTTATAGAGATGTAAGGCTGTTATAAACTTAAGCAAAACTGGTAGGCCCAATTTTCCCTTTGAATTTAACCAAGCTGTGCCTCCTGATATGTCTCTTGGATGTAAGAATCATGAAATGACTACATAGGATCATTCCAATGAATCTCTTCATTGTTCCATGTGATTGTTATTACTAGACTTTCCATTTGTATTCTTTAGCCTCCAGCTATATTGAATGATACAATAGAAAACATGCAAACATTGAAAAAGCAGGAGAAAATAAATACCTATTCCACTAATATGTAGTCAGGAAACATAAATGAAATCTTAAAAAGGGGTGCTCATATATAAAATAAATACTTAAGCATCCTCCCCTCCCTGTTTCTCCTTTTCCACTTTGTCTTTCCTTCACCCCCCCCCAACACTTTCCATCCAGACTGTAATTTGCCTCCCTCGAAATGTTCATTCTTTGAAATAGTTTGGAAATTCTCTTCTAAATTTCTAAACTTTTATCTACTCAGAAGTAACTATTCAGTCATACTGCATGTGTTGGCCAGCTAATATTAACTAGAAAAATAGCTATAGAGAAAACATGCACTCTAAATGTCTAGCAAAAATTAAAAATATATATATTCCTCCCCTATTTTCTTTCATTTAAAGGTATGAGATCATGCAAATAGAAAGAGTAATAACACTGATCATGCCATAAAACAGAAGCTGTAACTGTAATAGAATCCTATCACATATTCATTGCCTTTAAGAGACACATTACTTATGAGTCAGTACAGGTTACATGTATTGATTGAACTCAAAACATTCACTTGAACTTTATCATTTTCATCGTTTCATTGTTTCATTTAGCCAACAGTTTTCCTTTTAGTATCTATTGATTATCTTTATGAATTCATCCACTTGCCTCACTATTAGTAAGCAGCATCAGTTCAAGATTAAATTTATAATGAGGAGAATTTGCGTTGACCCACATATAATTTCACTTGAAATATCCATTAGCTCATCAGTATTAAACCACAAGTAAAAAATATAACGTCTGTTATAGGATTAATTGAGATAACGGGATAACTGAGACCTTGTCTATTAGTTTCTTGCTTTCAAATTAAAATATTTGTCTTGGTACTTTTACATTCATTTCCTTTGTCTTAATTAAGTTAGCTAATCACAAATGTAATCTAGTACCAGACCTTAACTTATATTTGTTTATTTATGTTTACCTAAACCTTTAAGTTCCAGTGATATAACATACATACATATACACAAACACACACACACACACACACACACACACACACACACACACACACACACACACACACACACACATGAATAATGGCTTTGCATCAATACTATTTCCATAACAAGTGTGGCATTAACATTCTACATTTGTATTTACATTATTTTTCAGTAATATTCAGTTATCAGTCACATGACTGCAAGAATCATTATTATATGCATTGACTTTAACACTACGATTCCATCTGGTATTCCTTCTTCTGTCAGTAAACCCAAGGCATCTACCCTTAAATTTAAAAGTAAAAGAACATTTACCATTATGGTACCTGATCCTTACATGAGATGAGGATTCATAGGACACCATTTTACAGCTTTGTATTCCTTTAAATATTTATACACAATCAAAACTAGTGCCTGGCAGAGAGGGATAAAGCCAAGGCCACCTGGGCGTGATTAGCAGCTCGAACATCAGAGGTGCTGGCAGACATGAAGAGATGGGTGAATCTACCTCAGCAGGGTGGGTGTTCAACAAGGCCCTCCCTATGGAGAAAAATTGCCCATAGAGGGGAGTAGCCCTCAGATGGAACAGACAAACACAGAAGAGGGGGAAACAAGGGTAGGCTGTTAAATGAAAAATAAGTATAACAATCAATTTATTTATTTATATGTTTATACATTATTAATTTTAGGTGAAAAAAGTGTTTTTTAAAATGCGTGGCCTAGCTGAATCATCACATTTATTTATTTATTTGAAAGGAATTTTATTGGTTGATGAATTTTTAACTGCACCTATCATTGTGGGGTTGGGTACTATAAAGGTGTTTTTTGTTCACTGTTTAAATGACTCTGAAGAAGCCAGTATTGTTCTGGTGAAAGCGCTAAGTCATTTGTTATTAAAGCCGTTTATCTGATCGTTTGCCTCACCGTTCATTTGGTTCATTCCCAGTGGCTGTTTATTACCTGCTACTTCTTTGTTTTTCCCTTTTGGGATTTTTTGTTAAATGAAAAATTCCTTTGGCAGAATCAGTTGCCAGCATGACACTCTAGAACATCCTTAAATTGCATGCCATCTCCAGCCCCGAGTCAGAGAAAGTCCAGGATAGGAGGAAGAACTTATGGTTATGAATGGAAGCAAAGGGATTGCTGCAAAGTATGAAGCAATAAAGGGAGGATACAATTAATGTGTAATAATAATTATTCATTAGCATATCTATAATTCTGCTGCAATGTCCTGCTGATAATTCATTAAAATAGACATCAGGTCCCATGTCACACATCCAGGAAATATTTATCAGTTATTGCAATATTTCCAGGTGTTAAAATATTAAACTGATCAGGTATTGCGGTATGTGTAAATTGGTTTTATATGCTGGTCATACATTAGGCTGTTAAAATATAGACAAAGTGCTAGTCAGGACATTTTTATCATTGACTGAGCATTGACCATCACTCTTCCTCTTATTTGTCAGTAGGTCTCTATTGAATTAAAAATAATATTTCCAATAAATGAAAGAAGATCACATAATGGTTTAGTCAGCAAAAGATATTGTCAGATAGTTGGCTTGTCCATATGTTTGTGTTTTGTACAAGTGAAACTAGGAAGCCATTTATATAAACTGCCACATATATAAATGCTGTCATATATAGATTTATAAATATACTCTATAGAAACATTACACACACACGTCATGCCAGCTAGTGAGAGGGGGAATACTGCCTTTCATCTTGCTAATAATATGTAGAATGATGAAATGGATGTCAGTTTTCATTTGTAAGAAAAAAGTTAAGGAGAGAAAGAAAAGAGCATGCTGTATCATAAACTAGAAAAGGATTTGTACAAAAATCCTGTGACTAGAGCACAATGGGAGAAAGCAAAATAAAATGTCATCACAATGAGAAAATATTTAAATATAGTTAACTGCATCTTCAGAAAGTGTTGCACTATAACTTACATTAATCTAAATTCTAAATGTGTACATTTAAATTAGCATTAACTATGCTTGGTATAGTTGCAATAACATTTTCTAGACAGAGTACAGGTCTTGTTATGTATTTTCCATGGTGCAAGAAAATATCTTCAACTGTTAACTAAACACTCCTGTTAGTGGTTACATACTAATGTTCCTTGTCAAAGTGTTATTGCATATATTAAAACTTTGTTATTTAAATCTCAGTTCTGAAAAATGATAGCTTTATCTCAGTAAATTAATACGTTAATATCTCTGGCTATACTAGAAGCCAAAAAAAGTTTTCCGAGCAATACTGTATGCCATCTCTCATCAAATAAAAAAACAGTGCATATCACCAACTTCCACAAGAGCAAAAACTGTATACAAAAGCATTCTCATAACCCAGTGACTCATGCTGCTTCCAACAAACTAGTAGAGGAAGATGAGAAACTTGTCATCAGCAGCATTACTTTAAAACGGTGTAACCTACAAAAGGCTGAGACATGCTCCTTAAGTGACATTGACCACCCCAGCTCCATAGGTAAAAAAGACATCACTGCTATATCTGAAAAAGATTACAGAAAGAAACTAAAGCAAGTATACAAGCCAATATCAAAGTGCAAGACCCCACAATGGACAACATTTCTCAAATGTAGTGATAATATTACTTTAATATGTAAAGGAGATCTTACCTTCATAGTTAAAATCCACGAAGTAGATTCAACTGTTGGGGAAGGTACACTGTTGTGTCTTTCGGCTTTTCCTGGTTAGGGGTCGCCACAGCAGAACTCCAGTTCGCTAATGATTGGCAGTTGATTATTACATGCCAAGTTGCCAGCCCTGACGCACAACCTTCATTGAAAGTACGCCCATTCACGCATGTCTCCACGCAGAAGACACTCTAGCTGAGAATCGAACCAGACAGCATCTTACTGTGAGGTGACAACGCTACCACAGCACCACCACCGCTAGCTCATTATTTTTACATGGACCAGTTAAAATGGCCTTTTCTTTTTTTACATTTTCCTCCAGTTACTAACCCTTAAGGAGCAAGATATTATTGAAAATAACACATACATAATAACACATGCTAGTGAATGCAGGAAGATCATTGCTGCAAACAAACAAAACATAACAAATAAGTGATATGAGTCATTCACATGAGAATTATTGGGCAATCTGGATATCTTTTTTTAAGAAGCTACATTTTCCAGTTGGTTTTCTCAGCCTGGTGCTTTAATGTATAGCAATTCCATTTTATTTCTGCACTGGGTTTGTTGACAATTTTAGCCTGACTATAAGAAATTGCTTCTCCTTCTTCTAATATAGTAAACGATTTTGGATGAAAAAAGTTTTATGTTTTGTTAGGAAAATAATGTGACATTTTAAGCCATTCTTTTTTCTAACAATTTCACAAAGGGCCAACAATACTTCCTTTTCTTCATATCTTTTCAAGATATACATTGTTAAATCTAATTACAATAGTTTCAAAATTTGGTGGTGGTCTTTCCAGGATACTTTTACTGTGATGTTTTAACAATGATCCATGTACCCACTCTATGCCATGGGAAAAGGTTTCTTAGAGATTTAATACTTTTGTTACCGACTTGTGAGAAACATGACCATATTATTAGCTTTCATGTTTTGGGGGACACTGCAAATCCCCAGATTGTTTCTTCAGTCTTTGTTGTCTAAATCATCTACTTTTTTCCTCCAACCAGTTGTTTAGCTTCAAAAAAATTCTGTTTTGACTTCTTCTGTCATGCTTTGCTCCACTTCATTTAAAAGGTTCCACTACTTAACATTGAGTGACTAAAATCTGAGTAACTATCATACCAAAAACATATGTCCATGCAAAAAGGCAAGGGAAAAACTCAAACTATAAGCATTTTTCCAATGCACCCCCAATTCCCTCTACACACACACACACACACACATATATATATATGTATGTATATATATATATATATATATATATATATATATATATATATATACAAATAAAACAGGAGTAATCCCAGCAAAAATAACACCAAGAACCACAAAATCTGGACACAAAGTAGGCACTATAACTGGTGTAGAATCCACTCAATTAATAGGCAAAAACTTTAAAATGAACGCCACACAAAATAAAAAAATGCGTTTTCATCCAAGTATCACTCAGACTTCATCAGATAATTCATTAATGGCAAAACCCCATTTTTATAATACCATCAATCAACCATTAATTCACAGTTAAAATGTAAAGGTACATGATACAAATGCATTTATTCAGAATGCAATAAGACCACAAACAGTATTTTTTCCTGTTCCTTTTTATACTGTTAAAATACATGAAAAATATTAGAAATAAATAGAAAAGCTTGAACAAAAAGTTTTTTATTATGTCAGGCTGGATGAATAAAAAAGAGGGGTCTATACGTGAAATAAATCACATTTATAATTTGGCAGATCTTAACTTCAACAAAGGTACTAATGAAATGGCGTTATTTAGTCCAGGGGGTCTATTGGCCTCCAACACAACCTGCCAAAATCTCTTCCTGTATTCTAATTTTGCTTCTCAGGGACCTCCCCTAATGTCCTTGGGTACCATTTCTAAAACAAAAAATAAAAAACTTGCGTTTGGACATTCAACAGTATGTCTAAAAAGGGAATTCTTGGTATTCATGTTCCTTACATCACTCAGGTGTTCATAAATTCTGCATTTTAATAATCTTTCCATTTTTCTCACATAGAAAGCTTCGCAGAAGTTACAGGTGGCCAAACAGACAAGCCCCTTTGATTTGCAATTAGAGTATACTTTGCCTGTCAAACGTTTTTTAGCCCTTAAAAAGAACTCTTACTTATGCAAAATATAACTACACTGTGGGCAAGCCCCACATTTGTAAGTACCACCCTTTTTGTGTGAATAGATGTGCATGTGTTGAGCATGTTCTAATAAATTCTTAATATTTTGCCCTTTCCTAAAAACCACCTTAAGAGGTTTGCTCATCAGGTTCTCTAAATCTGTAAGTTCAGAAAATTTTCCAAAATATTTTTTATATGACAGGCATCCTCACTAAAATTAGTAACAAAAGCCCTGCCATATCCCTACTCAGTTCTGTTGTATTTTTTTATGATAAAAATCCTGAGCCTAAAATTGGGAGTTATTTTTCCTTTCTTTCTTGAAAAACCTTGTTGCTGACCCTTCGGATCATATCCCTAGGATAACCCCTCTCCGCAAACATATTCTCTGATATAGTGCACTCCTTGTGGAAATCATCATCTAGTGAGGTCATATGACTTGCACGAATGTATTGCCCCTTAACGATCCCCTTCTTCTGAAATGCTGGATGTGCACTAGAAAAACTGATGTATGTGTTTGAGAAGGTCTCCTTTCTAAAAATGGTAGATTTAAAACCACCTTGAGTTTTATGAATAGACACATCCAGATAATTAAGATGGTCAAATGTCACCTTGTGTGTAAATTTCAAAACGGTCGTAGTTTGTGTCAAGTATTGAATGAAATCGTCAAGTGTGTCAAGACTCTCATCCCAAAAAATACAGATATTGTCTTGGTATCTAGTATACATCTTCCAACAACTGGAGTAAACTTATGCTCCCATACAGATAAAATGATATTCTGACAGGAATAGGGAGTAGCGGTGGGGGCCAGCTGTATCCCCACTTATGCTAACCCCTTAAAAACATACCACTGTTTCAGTCACATGGCTTCTGAATGCCTATGATTCCTTATATTTTAAGTCTCTATGGAGATATTTAGGCCAATAAAACCAGGCCCCACTAGCTGTAGACATGCTATATTTTGTTTTTTATCTGACCTCATCAGTACAGAAAAACTGGATTGTTTGGCTATACTTTAGAGACAAAGAGTTTAAAACCACACCTGATGTCCAGCAGCATATCTCAAATAACATCCAAGTCAAAGGGTATAACTATCACACAGGCAAACAATTCAGTAAAAATTGCAAGAAAGACCAAGCCAGATTACACTCTTCACTTTGTAATGCCTTAAACTTCCTGTAGTGGAGGCTCATGGGAAGAACACAAATGACCCCCTTAGGACATGCCATTGTTACAGCTGCATGGGTTCTGAATGCCCATGACTTTTTACTTTTGAAGTTTGCATGGGTGCTTTCACTTATGCAATGAATGGATAACATACACTCTGTCGACTAGTCATTTGATCAACAGAGTGATATATGTGGCTGTTTAGTCAAGTGTGAATTTGGTAAAGTGAATTTCTTTTCAAATGCTTCAGATGTTGAAAGGAGAAAGTTAGAATTTGGAAGGTATTTCTTTCTAATGCCAAAGGATTCAGCATTAGAAGAGTCTGGTAGTGTGTGCGCATTAGTGTTTGTGGAGCAGGGTTAAAGTAAGGCCTAGGGTACAGGATAGATTTAGTGTTGTACGTGTGATGTTGTTTGTGGTGTGTATGTACATCGCAAGTATGCTTGTATTATATTACATATATATTTATATATGTGTGTGTGTGCATGTGTGTGTGTGTGTGTGTGTGTGTGTGTGTGTGTGTGTGTGTATCTATATCTATCTATATGGATATCTTTATGTATATCTTTATATCTATATATCTGTATCCATATTAACATCAAAACAAATATATTTATAATTAATGCACACAGTCATGCCTCTGTGTATGTACTTGTGTGTGTATATGTGCATATGTGTGTGCATTTGTGTGTATGTATGTGTGTATACCACTGCTCAGTTAACTCTTTGTTTGCAGCATTTCAGGCTGTAAGTTTTTGCACACTTTCTTTGGAGATTCTTTTCATGAAATACAACACATTAAAGTAACATTTTGGTAAAATATACAATAATACTTCTGTGCATGAAGCGTGAGGCTTTAGATGACAATTTTGGAATTGTAGAGCAGAACTGCTTATAATAATTTATGATCTTCCATCCAGTCAGGTGAGCATTTGTTTGCAGTTCTATATATTGATAATATTTCTCTTTTAATCTTGTGACTAGTTCATAAAGTTGGCTACTGCCAATCTCCTGCTATACTTCACAATATTTTAGTCCCGTCTGCATGCCTTCCAGCTGACCATTAACGGCTGAGTCTAATCCTACTGCTCCCTATCTGTTTGCTTTTAGTGCAACCGCCTAGGGCTACATCTGCACAAGTGCTCTTTTGGAAAGGTGAGGCATTAACAGCAGAGCAGCTAACAACATACTGTCTTGTACACAAGGCGATGTTTGTAGTTTATTTACATTTAAGTGATGCAGATGAATACAAGCTGTCCTTTTCTAAAACATCAATTCTGAAAAGCAAAACTCAAAAAAAAAAAAATAAAAAGTCTTTTTTGCATGGCATGGTCACCTTACCTACCTTAACTTCTATATATCCACTCCAAGACTGCACTTCGGTGGAGGTAAAGAAAAAAAAAAAACAACACTGAAAGTGCATCACTGCTTCACATAGTACACAATGTAATAACGTGAACTATGTTATTCAAGATTCAGTGTACAGACCCTTGCTGATATATACCACAACACAATATAGGGGAATTTTTGTATGCATTTTACTAGGAAAAGATACTGATGTCATTAACATCACTATATGCAATGTGTTAGCTCTGATGTCATTAACATCACTATATGCAATGTGTTAGCTCTGATGTCATTAACATCACTATATGCAATGTAAGTTAGCTCTGATGTCATTAACATCACTATATGCAATGTGTTAGCTCTGATGTCATTAACATCACTATATGCAATGTAAGTTAGCTCTGATGTCATTAACACCACTATATGCAATGTAAGTTAGCTCCAGCACCATTTTCAGTGCCAAATTCCTAACAGCAGTTTGCCACAAGACTATGGCATTGCCCTCATCATAAGGGATAGGTGTCAAATCTCAGGCAAATGCATCTCTCTCTCTCTCCTAGAGTGGGTAACCTGGCAAAATACACATTTCATATCACCCTACCAGCTTTTCCAGTTACCAAGCCAATAGTCATACTCACGTCATCTGGGTTTGGGCTCCCCCACTTGATTCACTAAGCTGGGAATAAAAACAATTTTTCGTCACTTTCAGTAGAAATGTTATACGTGAGTGGTATATTCTGACTTTTTCCTGTCATCCATGAAATTAATCTTTATGACTGGATTATTTAATGTCAATAATCCATTAATGAGGAAGAATGTTAAAATGACTAATTTGTATCTCCAAATCTGTGTCATTACAAATATGCATTTAATTTGCTTAATATACCTCTATAACTCTGAGAATTTTTGTCACTTTAATTATGTCACAAATTGTGCCTTCCAAGGCATTGTATTGGTACTAGATATTAATGTTTATATATATATATATATATATATATATATATATATATATATATATATATATATATATATAGATATTTAAACATATTAGAAGGGTTTGTATTTACCAACTGTCTCACAGACAGAATTATGTGCTACACAGTCAATGGCCAGTGCAGTACAGAGGGACAAGGATACTTCTCTGCTTCTCTTGTTAGTAAAGCACTCCTTAACAGATCACTAAATCAGTTCTGGGCACACGGTATTGCAGTCTGTGCCCCTTTGTTTGAGTAAAATTTCCAGTGGTGAGAAAGCAGAAAATGATACAAGAAAAACATACAGCATGATAGCTTGTGCACTTTTGTTTGGGTATTTCCAATAGTGGAGAAAATAGAAGACAAGCAAACAGCATGGCACTCTGTGTATCATTTGCGTCCTTGGGAAATGGGGCACGCAACTGTAGGATACATCCAGAGGGGCAAACAAAGCATTGTAATCTGGACACCCTATATTAATGTAATAGAGTACACAACAAGGCAACATCAAACCATTATATCACACAGAGTCTGTGTCCTCCAAAATGTGTATGACATTTTGGGCAACCAGGCAAGAGGAATCACAGTGCAGGTAAATAAAGAAGAGAGACATAATTCATTTAAAATGAGAATGGCACCCTAGACCCTGGTTAAATGGGCATAGGACAGCTCAGTGGAGAAGTGGATAGCAGACACACCATACCCAATCAAAAGCTGTATGAAACCCTAAGAATTTAGTTAGCAGGATTTCTTAGTACAGGGGTACACAAGACGCACATCTGTTTGCTTCCATATGCATTGTGCTATGGGTGATTTGGCAGCACCTCATAACTATCATGCACATTGTGAGCATTTGGAGTAATGCTCATATATATAGCACCAGGAAAACTTGGGAACCCAAAACTGGAATTACCTGAGGCACATAGTGAAAGTAGCATGTGTCCCTCATCCAAACATGTAGCATCTAGGCACAGACTATATTGTGACTGTCTATATGTTCTGTACTGTATGTGACTATGTAGTAGAAGTATGCCATCAATGTGGTGGCAGATTGATAGACATTGCATAAGTGTGCTGTCTTACATACACACTGAGACGCACACACTGTAGTGGCAGACTGGTGGACACTGCATATGCATGCTGTCTTACATACACATTGAGACCCATACATACATACATACATTCACAGCCACACACACACACACACACACACACACACACACACACACACACACACACACACACACACACACACACACACACACACACACACTGTAGTGGCAGACAGATAAACACTGTATATGCATTCTGTCTTACATACATATCGAGACCCTTACATACATACATAAATACATACACAGCCATCACCCCCCCCACACACACACACACACACACACACACACACACACACACATGCACACACACTCACACACACTCACACACACACACACACACACACACACACACACACACACACACACACACACACACTGTAGTGGCAGACAGATAAACACTGTATATGCATTCTGTCTTACATACATATCGAGACCCTTACATACATACCTAAATACATACACAGCCATCACCCCCCCCCACACACACACACACACACACACACACACGCACACACACTCACACACACACATTCACCTACCTGCAGTACACAGTGAACTTACATTGTCTCAGGATGGGTGTATGATAGTTACTGCTTGGCTTATTCTCAAATGCATTTTTTTCCTTTTCCTTCCACAGCAGGATGACAAGAAAAAGAACACAAAGGAAATGCAAGTAATTCCATGCACAGAATGAGATCTTGTTGGAGACCCTTCGTTTCCACTGCCAGCAGATGATCAGCCAGGAGAAATCTGACCAACACTTTTTCAACCATGCCTGGTGGAATGTTTTAAATGATATCAAGGGAGTCAGTGGCTAGAGCAAAAATTATGAGCAAGTTGCTGGAAAACCAGTGTGAATATTGCTGCAAAATCGTCCATCTGCCTAGCACAAAAGGAGAGGCGAATGGAAGGAGGTCTATTGATCAAACAAACTTTATCAAAGTCAGAGAAGTTTTTTGCCACTCTGTGTTGTGGTTCTGAGTCATCCAGAGGCCGATCAGGGTCCTGGACAAAGGAGGTGAGCTTGACCACCCTCCAAGGATCTCTGTTATAGATTCCCCAGATGTGTATGTCCATATATGAACACATACCTGCATACTAGGTAAAGTTGTCATTTACAGATTCCCCAGGTGTGTATGTCTTTATATGAACATATACCTGCATAGTGGGTAAATGTGTTGTTTATAGATTCCCCAGGTGTGTATGTCCTTATATGAACGCATACCTGCATACTGGGTAAATGTGTTGTTGAGTGCATATTAAATGAAGTACCACATGTTTTCAGCAGAACATTAGGACTTCAGACTCGGAGACTACCATTACAAGGTAAGTTATCTTTTATTCAAAGTAGAAAATGTTTCCTGCATGTACGGCAAATGCAAGGCTACAAAATACTGGAAACACAATACAAAAAATCGAAGCCAGCAGACAATGGCAAAACTGTGAGTTTAATAGACTCCTATAAAATACAGAGGACTACCTATGTATTTTATAGGAGTCTATTAAACTCACAGTTTTGCCATTGTCTGCTGGCTTCGTTTTTTTGTGTCATCTTTTATTCAGTCATACCACTATATACAGTAGCATTTATTTAATCACTAGGATTCAAGTAAGTGTGATGAGTCTTGCTTATAATGGCTATTTTAATTTGCTGTCTTCATATATGATGATTAATCAGGATCCCCCACACTGGATATGCCACTGCCTAATGTCAGAGATAACTCAGTCTCTGAAGATGATGGCAGCCAGACTTCCCATGGCCATTCCACCTCTGTGGAGAACTACTGTGAAAGGTAGAGGCTACAGTCAGGTACACTTGTACCACATTTCCTCAGCCATCCTGTGTAGAAGGAGTACAGTGGAGTATGACATGGATGTCCATGAGAGTGTGGTGTTTTTGCTACCCTAATATGACATGTGGGCTATCACCCATGTTCATTCAGCTCTCTTTCCTCTCAGTAAGGTATGGATAGTGCCTTTGCCTCTCAGAGAAGAAGGCAACTTCCCATGGATGGGGACAAGCATGGTCTGCACTCACTCCTGTGGCTGCATTGCGCCTGTCTGTAACAGCTCAGTACAGTGCTACAACATCTAACATCTGCTGAGGCTGTGTACTAGCACATGTACACTGTCATAGGTCCACAAGGCCCAGCTCCAGATGCACATGCACAAGATTGGAGACAACCCTCCCCCTCTTTGCCCATGGCACCCTCATCTCCTCCCTCAGTAATTGAAACTCAGATCACCAAATTAGGTTCAAACACCTAATCATGAAGGGATTCACATCTAGATCAGGGGAGGTCATCGTGCCTCTTTACTCATCCCTCATCAGGCCCATAATTGAGTACAATGCCCCTTTTGGGATGTACCTTACCAGACACCTGCAGCAACTGGAAAGACCCCAAAAGTACCTCAGCAAGAGGATCAAAGGGCTCAAACAGATGCCATATGCTGCCCGGTTAAAGAAACTCCAGCTCTACTCAGTGGCATACCGCCTGTTCAGAGGCGATCTGTGCCTGACGTATAAAGCCATGTCCAACCCAGAATTAATGGGCATGCTGCACCTCTGAAAATCCAAATCCCATCGAGCTACGCGCTCGAGAGACTTGAACCTCAGCACTGAAATAAATAGGACATGCTGGAGGGACAGATTCATAACCCAGAGGCTCCCTTCACTCTGGAATAAAATCCCAGTCCAGGTTAGGCAGAGTCCCTCATTAACTCTCTTCAAGAGGAATCTTGATGAGTGGATGGGAGATCGTAGGTTTACCCAGGGTATCACTTCTGTGTCACTGTTAGACAGAGGCACAGTATACTAACCTCGAAAAAGGGCATAGCAAAATAAATTTAAAATGGGTGGTGAAAGCCAAACACATTCTGGCTAGGCTTATAAATGCCCTAGGGCAGATAGCCTAGTATGAACCTATGAACCTATGAACATATACTGACGTACACGATTCCTTAGTAAAACTTGCTGCTGTATCAAGGTCTAAGGAGGTGCATTCATAAGTTAGTTTTGGTAATTGGCCAGATAGTGGGTTAAAGTTGGCATGTTTGTAGTCCTTAAGTTCAGTTTGTTTTTTTGGTAGGTACTCTGGGAGTGTAAAGGAGAAGATCACAAGTTTACAATCAGACTTCACTGGTTAAGGAGATATTAAAGGAGTAAATGAGTAGTACAAGAGATGTCCATGTTATGGTTATGACTATGTCATGTCATGTTTATGTTACATCATGTTAGATGGTTATGACCATGCCATGTCATGTTTATGTTACGTCATGTTAGATGGTTATGATTATGTCATGTCATGTTTATGTTACGTCATGTTAGATGGTTATGACCATGCCATGTCATGTTTATGTTACGTCATGTTAGATGGTTGTGATCATGTCATGCTAAGTTTATGTCATACCATGTTAGATGGTTATGATCATGTCATGTTTATGTTACATCATGTTAGATGGTTATGACCATGTCATGTCATGTTTATGTTACGTCATGTTAGATGGTTATGATCATGTCATGCTAAGTTTATGTTATACCATGTTGGATGGTTATGATCATGTCATGTCATGTTTATGTTTCTCCATGTTAGATGGTTATGATCATGTCATGTCATGTCTATGTTACGTCATGTTAGATGGTTATCATGTCATGCTAAGTTTATGTTATACCATGTTAGATGGTTATGATCATGTCATGTCATGTTTATGTTTCTCCATGTTAGATGGTTATGACCATGTCATGTCATGTTTATGTTATGCCATGTCAGGTCTTGTCCCTTTATGTTATGTTATGCTTTTTTGTTAAAGGTGGGCTATAATTCTGCCTTAGTGGGAACTTTTTTTTTTAATCAATACAATGAAATGTGATCTATTTTATTATAGGATATCTTGAGTTAAGAAAATAGATGCATTCCTCCAGACTGGTTTTAAAGGTCACTAGGAAAATACTCTGTTTGATATATAAGGGCAGTGTACTCTAGAAATGAAAGATATGTTGGGTTAAGTGTCTGTCACACCATCTGGTCTTGCTGCTGTGGTAGTTTTGGTTTAGCTACTTAGAGTAGGTACTTGTTGGAAAGAGCCCAGTGGGACACCTCTCTTGACATTTTTTTTGTCTAGAACAAATATCCCCAACTACATATGCGTTCTATCCGACAGCCAGTTACTTATCCAGAAAACTATGTAGAGGTTCATTTTGACCTAGTGTAGTTTTTCAATAATACCAGCATGGGGATAACTCTCAAAGGCCTTGGCAAGGTCCATATAAGCAGTGGGGATTGCATGGCCACACCCATGGCCTCAATAACTATTTTAGAGAACTCATTTAGGTTGATTAGGCAGGTTCCTATCAGTACATTGAATGGGATTTCAGTGCAATTACATCGAAAATGCTGTTCATCGAACTGTTCCTACTGAGATCGCAGTATAGTGAGGATTGGGAAATTTGCCCTTTTCCCACAGCAGCGCAATTTTGGAGTTGGTATTTATAATTAGCGGGGGGTGTTGGTGGCTGCACCCCCCACATGATGAGAATTCGTTAAACGGCATTTCTGATGAAATGCCGTTTGTTAAAGTGACAATTCTCTGAAGTGATATAAACCTAATTAGGCATAATATGCCTTTTACAAAGCTGAACTAGTATGTATCCAGTGATATAAGGTCACCTATATCATTATTTATTAGTTCAGTTATAATTTGTTCCATCCCTAGTGAGACTAATAAGCCTGAATTTCACAAGGGCAGTACATGGATTACTTTTATATAAAAGTATCACAACTGCCATTTTCCACACCTCGTGAACATACAACTGGAGATCAAGCCATAAGAAATATGGTAACACCCAGTATTGCCTACTCCCAAGCATGAGTTTGGGCTAAAATGGAAATGAAATAACAGCAGATGTTAGCCTCTTTTTTGTCATAAAGGCCAACTGTCTGCAGTATTACTCAAAATGCTAATAAAGACATTATCAGTCAGTCTGCAGCTGAAGCCCTGACTGCAAGAGGGATGATCCAGGACTGATTAGTGATCTGGTACTGGAGAGAGCCAACAGGTGAGGTAGGGCTGAGTAGCTAACACTGACTTACCATCTTGTGGGAAGGAAGGTAGCAAGACTTACTGCATTACTTTCACCCAATGGAAGCCACCTGTCACAGTGGCGTTATCAGCAGCATTTGGGTGAAGAGGGATGCATGCACATGAAACATCTGTAGCTGGAGTCTGGCAGAGGTGAATCTTGCATGTTCAAGACATCAGTATTTTACGTATGCCTACTAGCTACTTTTGGCTTATGGGGGTTAAAGTATACAATAACTGCACCCAATGACTGTCTGGATGACCCCAAACTAAAGGTTTTCACCCTCTTCACACACCATGAGGGTGAAGTTGAAAAGAGATTGTTATAGAGGGGCAGGGTTTAATGATCAGCAAGCATGCAGAAAGATACAGCATAGAAAAAGAAATAAGCTATATTTATTTTCAAGTCTAAGCTTGACATTTATGTTTCACCACTTGTGTCTGGTAATATTCCCAGATTCAAAGGTAGGAAAGAAGATTTAATTCATACCTCCTTCAGTGCTGACCTTATGAAAAGCTTTGTTATTAAAACAGCGTTTGTGCATAACAATTTATCATACTCATCATCTTTACAATCTGAAACCAAGTTCATTTCTTTTTTTTTGCGTTGGTCTTCCTTTCTGACCACTGAAGAGCTTTCCCTATCAGCCACTACGTGGGCCAGACTCATTCACTCTCTGGTGGTAAAGGTCGAACATCCTGGGAGAATGACAACCATGAGAGGGATCACAGATTTTAATTTAATCCCCACCTCTCACCTGTGTGTGACTGTCAATGTGCAATGGGCCCTCGTGTTTCATGTCCACATGTCAGTCTGTGATGTGACTGAAAATGCCTCTGCCACAGACAAGCAACCGAATATGATCACCCACAGCAGAATTTACAAAGAACAAAATAAACCAGTAACTTCCAAGATGTGGAATATAAATTCTGAGACCTCCACATATAAAGATTTATAAATATATTAATGATTAATCATTAATGTATAAATCTTCATACATGGAGACCTTAGAGTTTATATTGCCGATCTTTGAAATTCCATGTGATTCCCAGTCTTCTCTGCAGATTCAATCACGGACAGTGTATGCCTCCATGGTTAAGCTAAGCCATGTTATTCTTATCCTCTTCTACTCCAGGTTTCACCGGTGACTGAGGCTCTAATCAGACTTGGGTCACCTAGGTTATATTCATGGCTTTTTCACTCTATGTCACAGAGCTGGCTGAGGACAGTTTACTTCCTGAAGACCTCTCAATGCTGGGCAGCCTCTGCCTGTATTCATAATTTTGTATTGTTCCTGGCTTTTCTTAAACACCAATAACTCCATACAAACAAAACTAATTCTGGGAAATTTTGTGCAACACAATTTAGCCCAATAAAAAGAAAAGAAAAAAAATGCATTATTTTGGTCACCAACGTCACAAACATTAACAGCAGTCCTAATTAAATACAGCATTCCCTTCCAGCAAGCAATGATGGAGCAATTTAATGAAAAGACATGTGTGTACTTTGTTGAATTGAAGGATGGTGTTTATATGTAAATGTGGATGAAAGTGAAATACTGCTCAGATTAAAAACGACTACATGACAATGGAAGGGACATATTCATTCAATGGTTAATAAGGGGAATGTTCAAAGGTGCCATCAGCAGAACACAAACCTTTTTCTTACTGAAGAACTTCATGGAAATGTGAATTCAATTGTTTCGAACAAATGTCTCATTATGTAGATTTACATGAGAAACTTAATGTTTTCCTAAGTTTTCTACTAATGTTTGTAATGAAAGCCCTAGAGCGTACAAGCCATGACAAAACATGTTTCAGTTTAGAAAGAAAAAAAAGACACATTCTGATACAGTGATTGAGCTCAACTGAAGTGTTAAATGCAGTTGGGCTTAAATGCTGCAATAGGGAGCAGGCATTTGCCTGCTGAAGTGTAAACTTATACTGTACAGCATCTGTTCATCTTAGTGAAATGTGGCTTAAAGAGAATTGTCCTTCCAGAAGAAATATGTTTTCTTCTTGAGATAAATCAAGTCAGTGTGGAAAATGAAGAGCAAAACAGTATGACAGAGAGAATGGCATGCTCTGGCACTTACAGAAACAGCTGAATAACCGCAAGAAATGAAAGCTGCAAGGAAGCAGGAAAATCATAACGCAAAATGCAAAAAAAAAAAAACGCAGAGTTATGTTCTTTAACCACCAGATAATCAAAACATGGGCACTGCAGACGAAATGAAGTTGCACTGCCATCTAATTCTATTTCTTCACAACTTATTTATTGACATCACATTTATTGATCTTGACTCTTTTTAACTAGAGTCCAAGAGAAAAAAAGCTCTTAAAAGTACAAATGTAGAGAGAACAACTAAATAATTGCAGATAATTGTTTAATAGAAAGGAAATTATAAATAAGAAAAAAATGCACAATTATATAAAGAAAGTATCACATGTTACATATGATATAGTAAAGCCAATAGTCAGATAATTTTGTTTACATTTTAAATAAATATAAAGTAAGTCAAGTATATGATATGACTAATAATTCAATATAAATCATTTACAGAAGAACACACCTAGTTTTTGTTGTTTTTCTTTCAGCTTTTCCCAGTTAGGGGTCACCACAGCGGAACTCCAGTCCGTTAATGATTGGCAGTAGATTTTTACGGTGTCGAGGTGCCAGCCCGACGCCCAACCTTCAATGAAGGCATGCCCATTCACGCATGTCTTTCGAATGCCACTCGCCCCTGGGGAGGGCATGTAGACTCCACACAGAAGGCACTCCAGCTGAGAATCGAACAGGACAACCTCTTGCTGTGAGACGACAATGCTACTGCTGCACCACCGCCTTCAAATCCCTGGCCCTCTATACTTTTGGGGCCTTTGAATGCCCTTAGCCTTTAATAGCCTGACACTTGGGAAACATGAGATTTTCATTTTCTGTGTGGTTGTATACCCTTTAACTTCACTTTTTCTGGTGTCAACTAACTAATTTCACTTCTTTTCTCTATCTGTACAAAATAGCCTGTGTCAGTCACTCCCAGAACTTACCCATCAGATGTATCTTCTCCATGGCAAACAGACATACCACACCTTATGATGTTTTAATAACAAATGCTTCAGGCAAAAACAGAAAATTTAAGGTCTGATGAGCTGTAGGCAGTATTTTCTGTCCACACTTGTACAAATTGATTGAAGTTATATTTATTCCCATACTAAACTACACTTCACATTTCCCTAGGTGACAGTAATGTGAGCACCACTTATATAAGACAAAGGCACCATGCAGAAATAAGACAAAAAGGCATGATGCTATACCTGAGAACAGGAAGAAAGACACTATACAAGTGGTCAAACAGTGTAAGAACAGTTGGAGGCAAGGCAGCATATAAGGTTAGATGTAGCAAAAGGAAACGTGAGAGAGAAAAATGGGGGCAGAGATACCACACAAAATAGCATAAATGTTTACAAAACTATGGAAAACATATCATTTTGGCTTGTATACCAAAAATAATGTATCAGCCCTGGGTGTTTATTCACTGGTTTGTTTCCCATCTAATTCTATACAAAATCTGTATGTTATTACTGTGCTAGACAGAGTTTTGACCAGGTGCTCCAGTTTTCTCCAACATCCCAAAGACATGCATGTAATTAAATAAGTGAATAAGTGAGACTTTAAATTGTCTTTAGGTGTGTTTGCATTTTGTGTTAGCGGGCGAGCGTGTGTGTGACAGAGTGTGTGTGTGTGTGTGTGTGTGTGTGTGTGTGTGTGTGTGTGTGTGTGTGTGTGTGTGTGTGTGTGTGTGTGTGTGTGTGTGTGTGTGTGTGTGTGTGTGTGTGTGTGTGTGTGTGTGTGTGTGTGTGTGTGTGTGCGTGCGTGTGTGTGTGCGTGTGCGTGTGTGTTCATAGGTTCATAGGTGTGTATGACACTAATGGCTCTGGAGCCTTTACAAGCCTAGCCCATAGGATTACCCTTGCATTGTGCCCCCCGACCTTAGTTCCCAGTGCCTCTGCCGAGTAAAGCCACTGGAATAATCCCTGGGGTGAATTTTCTATTTTCCATCCACCCATTGAGAATTCTCTTGAAGAGGGCCAGTGAGGTGCTCAACTTGACATGTATGGGAAGTCTATTCCATAGCATGGGCAGTATCTGGGTTATGAACCTGTCCCTCCAGCATGTTCTGTTGATTGTGGCAATGAGGTAGAGGTCTCTGGAGCATTTGGTGTGGAGGGATTGGGATTTCTTCAGATATAGCATTTCTGACAGAGTTGGGTAAGACATGGCTTGGTAATTCAAGAAGAGATCACCTCTAAGTAGATGATATGAGACAGAGAATAGTTTGAATTTTTTTAGTCTGTCCATATAGGACAAATGTTTAAGGACTAGGATCCTCTTTGTGAGGTACTTTTGTGGCCTCACCAGTCATTGCAAGTGTTTAGTGATGTACATGCCAAATGGGGCATTGTACTCAATGATTGGCCTAATAAGGGAAGAGTAGTGGGAGGCAAAGACTTCTTTCTTCCTGGATGCAAAACCCTTAGTAATGAGATGTGCCACACAGAAGGACTTTCTGACCACAGTGGCAATGTGGTGGTCAAAAGAGAGGTTGCTGTCAACCTGTGTTCCCAGATCTCCCAGATTCCCAGAAGAAAGTATACTTGACTGGGTACTCATAAACAGTCACCCCCAACTGTACACCTCTGGTACCCTTCTTAATGGCCTAAGCGATCACCTTCTCACATATGTAATTAAGCACAAAACCATTAATTCCCAACAACCCTTACTCAGAAAGGTTAAAAACAATAAAAACTTTGACCCTGCCAAATTCCAACAAGAACTAAACTCATGTAATTGGTCTATTCTAAAACACCTCCCCTTAGAGGAAGCAGTTGCATACTTTAACAACAAATTCCTTGAGATCCTTGATTTGCATGCACCTGTTCGTTCAAACAGAACCAAGGCAAAAACTGCACCATGGCTTTCTATAGAGTCTAAACTCAAAATTACCCTTAGAAACAAAGCATGGGCTTTATGGCATTCTTCTAAAGACCCTTAAGATCACATTAAATTCAGGCAATCCAGGAACGAAACCAAAAAATCAATTTTACAAGACAAAAAACAATACTACTGTAATTTACAGACAGTAAACCAAAATAACCCTCAGAAGTTTTGGGCAAGTTTAAATAATCTACTACATCCTGGACAAACTTCAACCCCAATCCCTGCTACTACTATTGATAAAACCCCTGAAGATGTTTCTGATAGTTTTAACCAATTCTTTACTGAGACAATTCAAGCCCTAGCTAGCCAACTACCTCCTAGCTCCCCTGGTCCTGAAAGTAGCACCCCTAGAAACCTACTTGCTTTCAGCTTCCAACCAGTCGCCACTTCACTTATCCGTACCTTGATCAAAAAATTAAAACCCACTACACTTTCTGCTGATCAACTCCCTGCCAAGTACCTACAAAAATCAGCTGATGCTATTGCTTACCCCATCTCAATACTAATCAATAGAACCATAGTAGAAGCTAAAATTCCCACCATCTGGAAAATATCCTATGTAATCCCACTTCACAAAGGAGGCAGCTCAACTGAATTCTCCAATTATAGGCCAATAGCTATACTCTCTCCACTTGCAAAGATTATGGAAAAATGTATTCATAGACAACTCATGCACCACCTAATCTAAAATCGCCTTATGGCAGACACTCAGCATGGCTTCTGTCCTCATCACAGCACTACTTCAGCCCTCCTAGCCTTTACTAACACCATAAAACATAATCGCAACAATAATTATATATCCTCAGTCCTCTTTTTGGATCTTTCCAAGGCATTCGATGTGGTTGATCACCAACTTTTAATCCACACCCTGCAAACATTCTGTCTAGATACTGGAGCCCTCCAATGGTTTCAATCCTACCTGAATGGTCGACAGCAGGCTGTCTTCTGGCAGAACAAACTCTCTAACCTTCTACCTAACACCCTCGGAGTACCACAAGGCTCTATACTAGGGCCCATACTGTTCTCCATCTTCATTAACGACCTTTATACTGTCATCCCTGTCATCCCAAAAGTCAGCTGTATCCAATATGCTGATGACTCTACTCTGATTTGCTCAGCCACATCTCCAGTAGAGTTATGGTCAGCTACCCAGACCACCTTTAATACAATAGAAAACTGTCTTTCCGAACATCATCTGATCCTAAATCCCAAAAAAACTAAAATGCTGTTATTTTCACCAACACGTAGGTCTACCACTTTCACCTTTACCATAAAATCAAATGATGGCACAATAATCTCCCCTGACCCATCTACAAAACTATTAGGTGTCATCATAGACAATAATCTAAAATTTGACCTACATGTTAACCAAACTATCAAAACCATCAATAAAAAACTAGGGTCACTTTACAGAATAAAAGCCTTCCTAACCCCTCCAGCTAAAATTGCCATAGCTCGGTCTCACCTTCTTTCAACCCTTCTGTATGCATCCCCTCTACTCTCGAATTTGAACAAGACTGTCTTTAACAAACTCTCAATTTGCTACAACCACATTGCCAGGTTTGCCACTGGGCTGCCTTTTAGGACACATCATTGCATCAATCTAAATCAGCTTGGTTGGCTTGAACTACCCAGCCTAATCCAGTATAACCAACTGTTTATGGACTATAAAATCCTCTATAATCCAGACAATACTCCTACACTTAAAAATATTATCACCTCCTATAACAATCCTAGACCGCTTCAATCCTCTAACAAACTACTAATTCAGACTAGCAAATTTAATAACACAGCCGGTGATTCTCTCTTTGCAAACTCTGTAAGTAGATCCTGGAACTCTCTTCCAGCTGATATTACTTTACTTTCCACCTTAGGTCAATTTAAAACTAGACTCAAACAACATTTGTCACTTAACTGGCTATGTCATTGTATCAAGCCTGGCTAACTCTCTCTAGAATGTGTAAAAATCTGTTAACCAGTTTACTGTGTAATTTCATTTAATCTTGACTTGTGCTCAGGATTAACTGTAACATGTGGAACTTGTTTAACTTGCTTACTTATGTAATCTCTGTAAATAGTCTGTTTGTAATATGTAATGCTGGTATTATGTAATGCTGTATCTGCTTACCCTTGGAGCTTTTCTCCCCGGGCCTCCGCTGAAAATGGACATGCATCCAGTTGGACTATCCCGGTCAACAAATGTTAAATAAAAAATAAATAAATAAATAAATCTCCTATAATGCTTTCTGTGTTCAGTGGACTACCATTGATGTGGTAATTCATGGGAACCGGGTTTTTCCCAAAGGGGATGATGACACATGTTTTGGCATTGAGCTTAAGGCCATGATTCTGACACCAGTCGTTGGTCTCAGTGAGGTCTTTCTGTAGGATGTCAACATCACTTGGGGAATTAATATTAGCTCCGAACTTGCAATCGTCTGCAAACTTTGTCGGCCAGAGTCCCTTTATTGTTGAGCTGGACTTCAGAGATGTAGATACCAAACAGGAGAGGACCCAGGACTGAACCGTGTGGGACTCCACTCGTGACTGGTCGGCAGTCTGACTTAGAGTCAGCTACTTTCACACTGTGGGTTCTACTTGTGACCCAGTTTGCGACTCCTTGCCGGAAAAAGTCAAAAGACAAACAACAACAACAACAAATGAGGTCCATTATATCTAGAACTGTTTTATGGTACAAAACAAGCATTGTGTATCATTTTTTGAATTCCTTATTGATGTATAAAGATGTACAGTGCACAAAATCACTGCGTTCATTAATTAATTATTTTGCTAACAATGTGAATTATCCAATTCAGGGTTGTAAAGGAGCCAAAGCCTATCCTGAAACTCTGGCATAAAAACTCAACATGAAAATATGCAGCACATAAAAGAACAATAAGCACAGGACATAAAATCAAATTAAGATAAGTCTCTGCAGAAATACAAAGAACTACACAGAGGGTCAACATTAAAGTACTCCAGAAGAATATATTCAGTCCTCTCTGAATAAATATTTCTGCCTCTGAGATGACAGAATAATAAAGGAAAGAGAGCACTATGTATGTAAAATAATATCCAGTTAAGTCCCACTCAATCCATTTCTGACTAAGTTGTGCACCTCCCTGCTTTTCACTCACACTTCTTACTGCTCAAAGTGAATTAGGTCACATTCATTGAAACATCCTTCAAGCAAATGACCTCATGCTACATATGATATCTGCAAAACAGTTTTATAT